>NC_069131.1:14961096-15261096 GCF_026914265.1 Mya arenaria | reverse complement strand
GAAAGCAAAGAAGCCACTGCGACCTATCACAGTTCCCGCCGAGGCTTTCAAGCAAGTGGGCATGGACCTTATAGGTCCTCTAGAAACCTCTTATCAGGGTAAGTTTTGTCTGTCGGTTTGTTGGGCTGCTTTGGTAGACCCTGGTGACTTTGACTCGTAGACAATATATGTCGGGGCATTGTGGTGCCGCATAGCGGTGTTGCTGCATAAAGATGGTCAAACAAAATTATGCGGCGATTTTCAACGCATGCAGAGGGCATGTTTAGGCGGCAGAAAGGCCCCCTTTCGCCGCATAAAGAAACCCATTAAAACATAAACGATAATTACTAGTTACTTCTATGAAGTTTCAACCAGACCAGGATCTAGTTTTATGTACTCACTCTCTCTTCCTCTGAAAAAGTCTTAAGTTCCGAAGGTCATTCCATCTTAAGTGGGGGCATATTTTATTCACTATACATTATATAGGGAAAAAAATTGTGAACGCAACTTCTCCTACACCGCTTGGTGGATTTTGTTCAAACTTTCACAGATGATCAACCTTAATGTGTAGATGATCGTAAAGACAGGAATTTTGGCTGTGATTGGTTTTAGCAAAATTATGGCCTTTTGATGTTTTATTCACTATACATTATATATGGAAAAAAAATTGTGAACGCAACTCCTCCTACACCGCTTGGGGGATTTTGTTCAAACTTTCACAGATGATCAACCTTAATATGTTGATGATCGTACAGACAGGAATTTTTGCTGCGTTTAGTCTTAGCAGAATTATGGCCCTTTGTTGTTTTATTCACTATACATTATATAAGGAAATATTTGTGAAGTAATAATTTTGGTATTAATATACTTATTAATTTCATATTTGAACACAACAAAGCTTTGAACTGGACCTTCAAAAAATTAATATGAAGATAACCTTGGCCTCTGAATGACCTTGACCTTCAAATTTAAAGCCTCATAAGGCCTTTGTGTTTGGAGTGGCTGCCACTATTTTTGTGACTAAAGTATACTAAAGAAATTATATATTTTTCAAGTTAAATTATATAAGAAATAACTGTTTTCTTAAAGCTTTTTAACAGATTTGTATATCCAATAAGCATTATAAGGAAAACAAAATATTTTATTACCTCCCTTAATTCTTTTTACTATATGTTTACATGTAGGATAATTAAAAGTGAGTGTTTCTTTACGTTTTATTGTTGACATTCCCTATTTAGACAAATGTTAAACCCATTTTTAACATAAAAATAAAAGCCTTATGGGACTTTAAAGTTTGAAATTTCCCAAAAGTGACTAAAACTTTGCTATTTATTTATTAGTTTTCTTCATGCTTGAGCACAACAACCTTTTTAAGACAAACTTAATATGCGCTAAAGATCAAATGATATAACATGTTACTAAGCATCATGTAGGGGTGCACCAGTGTCCTATGGACACATATCTAGTTGTTTTATGCGTGGCATGTCGCCGCATAAAGGTGGTCACCCTCTATATGCGTTGAAAATCACCGCATAAACGAGTCCGACCACCTTTATGCGGCAACACCGCTATGCGGCACCACAGGGCATAATAATGTTATGACCCCCGTAATAATACTATGACTGGGGGTCATAATACTATGACCGGGGGTCATAATACTATGACCGGGGGTCATAATACTGTGACCGGGGGTCATAATACTATGACCGGGGGGTCATAATACTGTGACCGGGGGTCATAATATTACGACTCCTCCACACATAGGAAAATGAGTCTCACACAAACCACTATATGAGGGTTATTTTCTGTGTGAGGCAGAGTCATAATATTGTGCCCCCGGTCATAAACTGTGACTGGGGGTCATAATTTTACATCTCCCCTACACATAGAAAACGCCCTTCACATAGTACCAACGGTTGCACTGCTCATTTTTAGTCACTATTATGCATAAAAGTAATGATGCGACTCATATTTCTATAAGGATCAGTTTGCTAAGTTACAATATACTTATATTGATAAAATCACCATGTCCAGTCTTCACGTGGTTTGACGGTGAAGTTAATGCTAAATGATGGTGGAAAACAACCTACTGGGTATTTCACCTCTGTACCACCGTACTCATTTGAAACGTTGTAATACATTGTAGTCAGTTTAACTTGAGATTTTTAGTTACTGGAGCGGTAGAGACGTATCGGTAATGCACCTGTTGAGTGGTGGTAAACTGAAATAGATTTTACGCAGTTTACGATTAGTTACAAGCAAAGCGACCGCCCATGTGAAACAGGGCCATGTGCGAAAGCAACTGCATTTCTTTTTAAGCACTGTAAATATATGTCGTATTTTTACGGGAAAACCATAGTTTATTAAATTAAATTTTGATAGTTCTGTATTTTTACGGGAAAACCATAGTTTATTAAATTAAATTTTGATAGTTCTGTAACTTAAACGCCGTCGACGGTTGCCAGCTGATATGTCAATGTACCAGCTGTTTATGACCTGTCAGTCAAATATGATCAGGCTTATTAGTCCCCTACGAGGACTATAGGAATGCCCTCCGTCAGTCTGTCCGTCCGTCCGTCTGTCCGTCCGTCCGTCCGAAAATCTGGATCCCGCGATATCTTCAAAATACTTAAAAAAAATTCATGAAACTTGGAATAGTGATAAAGGGCAATATGGAGATTATGCACGTCTTTTTATTTATTTATTTTTTTCGTTTTTGCGTCCGTCTGTCTGTCTGCTTTAAAAAACATTCAACACATCTTTAACCTAACTGGATTCCACTATATCTCCAAAAGTACATTGAATTTTTTTATGGAACTCCCCTACCGGTGTAACCGAGATAGGATTGCCCTCCGTCCGTCTGTCCCGTCTGTCCGTCCGTCCAAATTTTGTTTCCGGGCTATTTCTTGAAGACTATTGGCCAGATTTCAATTATTTTTTTTAAGAGTTATAGCATTTGACTAGCAATTTGCAATTTTCAAGCGAAATGAATGGGGGATTTTTTTCTTAAAGTAGTTTGTATAGAACATATCAACTGTAAACTTGAGAAAGATATTATTAAGAAACAGAGTAGTGCTTTTTTATTTTCCTTCCATTTTTGTCGAGCCCACCTTCGGTGAACTCGACCCTTAGTCGCCAGGTTTTGATGTTCGCTATATGTGCGTGCATGTGTCCGTCCTGATTTTTACGGACCATAACTCCAATTTGAATGAAAATGGAGGAATTTCTGTAAAAACTTCACACAAGTGATCACCTCCATGAGTTCTAGTTCTGCGCGCATGAACTGGGTTTATGGGTCAAAGGTAAAGGTCTTCTTAGAGATCACTGATAAATGCTTGTGCAGGGCATATCTGGTAACTGCATGAAGAGATTTTTTTTACTATAACTTCACACAAATGTTAACTACCATGAGATCTAGTGTCGCACGCATCAACCAGGTCTCCAGTTAAAGGTAAAGATAACAGAGGTCATTAGAAGTGCTTTTCTAGAGGATATCCTATATGCATGAGGGAATTTTTATGCAACATCTTAAAACTGCGATGCTGGCCCGTAGACATGCAGAATGAAATTCTAGTTTCTATGCAAACTCAAACTTGAAAAGAAACATCTATCGGCTGGGGATATACTAGTATTGTCTTTGACAATGCATCGTTGATTAAAATAAGTATTGTAAAATGCTTACATTTATACATTTCAGGAAACAAGTACATTGTCGTTATAACAGAATATTTGACAAAATGGGTAGAGGCAGAAGGGATTCCAGACAAGTCATCTGAAACTGTACTATCAGTATTCACAAAGTTTGTCACGACACATGGTTGCCCCAGCGTATTAATAACGGATCAGGGGAGAGAATTCTGCAACGACTTGAATGAAAAGTTTTGCAAGCAGTTTGGGATAGAACATAGAATTGCATCAGCATATCACCCACAAACAGGAGGACATACTGAAAGATTTAACAGGACTTTGTGCGATATGCTTGTGCACAGTGTAGATTTGTCGCAGAAAAATTGGGACATTAAGTTACCATACGTACTGTTTGCCTATAGAACGTCTAAACATGAGTCGACGAAACAAACACCATTCTATCTTGTGTTTGGAAGGCACGCACGCTTACCAATAGAACTAGACTTAGCAATGCAATCGGATGATAACCAAGACTCTGAATTGTCACTAAAGGAAAGAATAGACTCGTTCATTAAACTGTCGTGCAACAGAAAAGAAGCATCGTCCAATATTAAAACGGCACAATCGAAGCAGAAGAAATATTACGATTCTTCACTACCTAAAGACGATACAGCAGGTTTTGAAGTCGGCGACCAAGTCCTTCTTCATAACACCAGAAAATTGACGAGAAAAGGAGGGAAATTGGGTCTAAAATGGAAAGGACCATTCAAAATAACAAAAGTAACTGGAAAAGGCACTTATTTCCTAGAAGGAATGAAAACAAGTGTAAGTGGGAACAGACTGAATCGCTATAGGCAGAGTAATGACGATGCTGCTACAGATAACACAGAAAAGCGACCAACTGAAGGTCCAAAAGATGACCACAGTCTAATAAACAAAGAAACAGGAACCCAAGCAAACGAGAAAGCGTTTGAAAGACCTGCAAAAAGAAACGATAAATCTGACGACTGCAATCTCCCTCCAAAAAAGAGAAGAGTATCGCGAGAAGATGTTGCAACACAACCTACCAATTCTACAGAATCTACTAATCAAGAACCCCAACCATTTCAATTCAGACCATCTAATCAAGAATGGCAGGAACAAATCTCGAGTGTATTTAAGTCGGCAGTCAAAAACACGTATGCATCCGGTCCAGACAAATATATACGACGAGACGCCAAACCTACTAAAACTGTAAACATGCGTGGGGATGGCAATTGTTTGTTTAGAACATTCAGTTATTTAGTTTTTGGCGTACAAACACACCATAGCTTGATAAGGCAAGCGATTGTTGACTTCATGAAAGAAAACGAAACTCTAATGAAAGGCATTACACGTGATTCGGTTTCCAGATATCTAGACACGTCAATGATGGCCTCCGAAAAACACTTGGGGAACAGAAGTGGAGATATTTGCTTTTGCAACTCTCACCAGAAGCGTTGTGTATGTTTATTCACAGTATGGCAGTAAGGAACAGTGGCGTTGGTTAGAATACAAACCGTTAGGCCTCATTGGTGGTAATTTAAGGGGTCGAGCAGTGTACATTCAGAATTCCAGCGACCATTTTGTCCCGGTGCTAGAGGTAGATGGCGAAGAGTTCTCAAGAAAGCCATACAAACGAATTCGGAACCACATTCCAGAAAGATACCACGCCCTTATAAGTGATGACATATTAGATGCTGCTTTAGTGAATTGTTACGCAGACGAAGCCTTGCTATTAAAACTTGACAAAAGTGTAAAGACTGTATATGTGAAGGCTTTTACTAACACGCCTTACAATGTAGAAGGGCTGCGTGGGTTATCTGACGAGGTGGATGCAAATATTTTCAATATAGTATGTGACTGGAGCGATGTCGAAAACATACTTAATTGATAAGTGACACGTGCAAGAATAAATCAACAACTCAGTGGAGAACGATACAATTTATGCTAAATTTGGTTTAACATATTGCATCTGATGAGCATAACAATGCGTGCTAAATATACCTTGTGTGATTTACTAACTAAAATAATAGCTTAAGATATAAACATATGTGACATGTAGTTTTACCAAAGCACAGGTCAACACCCTGGGACGTTTTGTTGGATTCGCCTCTATATTCCATACAGTTTTAAATAAAAAGTCCTTTCGTTTATGAAATTGTCCTTATTATATACCGAACAACACTCCCGAACCACGGATATATAGGATCTCACATGAGTTGTCATATGATATAAGATTTTATTAAACGAGCTCAAGAAAATGTTACATAGCGAGCCTCGGGCGAGCTTTATAACATTTTCTTGAACGAGTTTAATAAAATATTATATTTTTTGACAACGAATGTGAGATTCGTTTTATCACATGACTTAAAACATAAAAATAAAACATATAAAATAAACCCTTTTTAACGCTATGAGTACGCACGCTTTTCACGCCTTTTTTCTATATGGAATGTATTGGCGGAAATGAGTCACGTCAAAGTTATATTACACGTGTTAAATATAAAGAAATTCGTAATGATTATATTACATGAAAAACAAGCGATGTCATGTGATAAAATCAGATCTAGCAAATTCAACGATAATGCTACCAAGACCCGTATCTATATTCACACAAAAGTAAAAACACTCTAGAGGCCACATTTTTATATGAATCTTTATAAAATTTGGTCAGAATGCTAGTTAATTCGAGTGAGTTTAAAACTGAGTCATATTAGGTCAAAATTAGAAGTATGTCCGTCCGTCTGTCCGTTTGTCCGTCCGTCCGTCTGTCTGTCTGTCTTCCGGTAATGTCAAACACCCCCGGGGACGTAGACATGGTTGCGCGTCAAAATCGCAAGAAGGTTTAAAGAGTAGTTTAAAAAGATTTAAAAGAATGTTTAAAAGGGTTAACTAGAAATACATTCTGCATGCCCACGGGCAGATGTCGAGCCCGCTTTGTAGGTTTAAATTTTCACAGAAAGATTCATAATGGACATTTGTGAAGATGAAAGAATGATAATGACCTTGACCTTTGATATTGTGACCCCAAAAACAATAGGGGTCATTTACTCAATATGGGTGATCATCCTATCAGGTTTGGCAGCTGAAGGTTGAACAATAATTAAGTTATTGAGCGGAAACCGTTTTCAGTTTTAAGGTCTATGTAACCTTGAACTTGTTATTTGACATTTGACCTCTAAGTGTGACCTTGACCTTTGCCACAGAGACATAATTTTTTCGCGCGACACACCGCCTTGCCATGGAGAACATTTATGCCAAATTATATTAAAATCCCTCCATCCATATAGAAGTTATGCTCCGGACACGGATTTTGCGCCGACTCCAAGTGTGACCTTGACCTTTGACGAGCGGATCTGGGTGGTGTGCGCGACACGTCTTCTAATTAAGGTTAAAATATATCTCAAGTTAATGTTAAATTCCTTCAAAAAATGAGCGAGATATTTCGTCACGCAATCTGATTGGCACATACGAAATAAACAAGTCTCCGTGACGTCATATGGGCTGGCCACCGCTCTTCCGAATAACGGACGCGATCGTCGTGTTAATAAGATGCAATCGATTTTCTTAGAAGATAATCCAATAAATCGACTATTATTCTTTTGATATAAGTAGAAATAATATAAATGATAATATAAATATAAGAAATGAACGCCTTCTCGCTATAGTTCAACGGGTATATGAATACAACAAGTAGCGTGCATAGTTAACGTAAACCCCTTCGGGGTTTACGAACTATGCACGAGACTTGTTGTATTCATATAATCGTGAACCGACGCGAGAAGGCGTTCATTTCTTAAATATAGCTGCACTGAACTGCTCAGGGGTAGGGAGGAGGGCAACAGTAAGTGGTAGGTTGTTCCAATGGTACACAGTCCTGGGGAAGAAAGAACATTTATGATAATAAGAGGTTGCTGTAATTAACCTGTAACTCAGATCTTTTGCATGAATTGCTTATCCTTTTTGTGCTAAATGATTTCTAAAACCACTTTTCGAATGGTCATGAAAAGAAAAAAGGGATAATATTTTTAAGTCATTCATCATTGCTAGTTCCATTAATCTGTGTGGGACGTTTAATCACTATACAACTTTGATGACTACGAAAATGATTCAAATCACTAACAAACACTTGTCACTTACAGTGCACTTACAGTGATTCTGCTTGTATAATTAATAATTATTTAATTTCAATCGCAGAGAGGTTTATATAGTTGACTCCTAATCCAGTTGCACAGATTCGATTCTTAGGCGAGGAAGCTATCGAAGTATGTTACATCAGATCAGGATTAGACGAGTTCTGGTAAGAAGTCCAACGATACTAGATTGAAATCCAGCCACCCTCGCCCCCTGAAAACTAGCTAGTTCTGTGATTATAAATATTTTTGATTGTTGATATTCAAACAGGCCGTAAATTACAACAAGTAGTTGCGTATTTTGTTGATGGAACGTTCCTATGCAGTCCATCGCCTATGTTTTAAATGATAAACTGAGCAGCGCACAGTTTGTATGCCTGTCACCCATACACGACCCTGGTAGGCGTCGAACTCACAACGGTGAGGGGCAAGTGATTCTCGGTCGGAGACTTTAACCATTTTTTCTTTCCACACAAATAGGCATCGGTAGTGGTAATCCCTGAAGCTTGGATCAATTCCATCTAACTGCGGTCAAAAAAAAACGTGCAGTATGGACGCATGCACGGACGGGTGCCATCTCTCCTCCGATGTCTATGGATGAAGATAATTATGTTGTGCAAGTGTACCTTAGATAGGTTAGGTCAAGGTTTGGATTGGGGGGGGGGTCCTTATTCTATAGGGGGTCACATTTCTACGTGAGGGGTCATTTTTCTACGTGTGAGGAGTCATAATATAATGACCCCCCAGTCATAATATAATGACCCCCCGGTCAATATTTTATATAAAATAATGACCGGGGGTCATTATTTTATATAAAATAATGACCGGGGGGTCATTATTCTATGGGGGTCACTTTACAACGTTACACCGGCAATGTCGGATAATTTCAATTGTCTACTTTGGTCTGTAACCATGTCATGAATATGTTCATTAAATGTCTCAAGGTCTGGCAGCCACAAAAGACATGCCTCTTTGTCTACGATGTTAGTGTATTCACAGTCCACCCTAAGTTTAGTAGGCGGATCCGTAATTGGTGGCTTGATCTTGTAGACATGGTATCCCTTAATAACACTTTTCTCCAACACAATGGTCTTCAACAAAGTAGCATCAGTTATGCCTGAAGGACCAGGAACTGGCTCACTGGTTTTTACCTGAAACAGAAAGTATTTAATTGATCAAAATTAAATTAGGTATATTCACTTAATTTTATGTTTTTAGTAGGAAATTGAATTTGAATATCACAAAACAGGATAAGTGTATTTGTTTTTAAGATTCACTATATTTACAAATGTACATGTATATGAATTTCAAGGCAGTTACAGATGAACAAAATATTAATGTGCAAGATGTACTGGTAATTATTAGAAACATCAACTAAATCAACTTCTCCAGAAAGCGGCCTGTGTAAATAACCATAGGATACACCATAAAGTTCTGAAGATTTTCTTATAGACTTTACCTTTTTCGATTGCGATAATGGCTCGCCTACATCTCAGGGCTTTCCTGGGGGATCCACTTTGGTTTTCCTATTTCTGAAAATAACAATTCAACTAAATTACATGTATTTCAAGACACAATACTAAGTTCAAGTAAATAAGTTGTTTTTTAAAGCTTATAATTTTCAATCCAAAGTTCCATTAAACAAAACTATCATAGATATATCCTGGATATGTCTAAATGATCATTTAAATAATTCACTTGAACATTAAAATGAAAATAAGCATAAATATTCCATTTCTTTTGAAAAATACAACACATAAAAGCTGTTTGACAGCTCAAAATACATTTGAGAAAATCCCCCATTGAATATCAATTTGGGAGTCACGTGATTCGTAACTACCTGAACGATCAATATCATATCGTAACATGTGGCAATTTACACAGGCGACCGATATAATATTGGCTTATTTTGGGTCATAAAGGACATATTTGTGAACATTTTGATGTACAAATATGATGCATTTAAACAATACTTACTGGTAAGACTCCGATGTTTTCATTGAAACGCCATAATTTTCCCGTACTTTTTAAAGAGCGAGTGCGCATGTCCGATTGTCTGACACAAAAAAATAGGTCACGAAAGTAGCAATTTGTAAACAAATAATTGTTTGAATTCTTTAAAAAGGTTAACTCTTCCAATATCAACTAACTGTTTAGAACAATTTTTATTACAATTTTCATAATTGATTGTTTTTACCTGCTTTGATCCGGAACTAACCAAGATCCGGAATACCCCAAACAACTGCATGTGTGTTTGCCGTACTAATAGTAATTGAATGCGCATAATGATTTTATCACGATCAAACCTCTGATGAATGAGAATGGTTTTCCCATGCAGGTACAAAAACAGTTGAATTTCATGTTATTGAAAATCATGGATTAGACCATTGACTCTTATTGTTTCAAAAGAAACGTGTGTATATTTTTGGTATAATTTAGTTTGTACTGGAGCCAGTGGAGGGTAAGTTTGTGAAAACCAGAATTTCTATATTCATACAAAAAAAAGAAACAGGTATACGGGTTAGATTATTTGATACTGCGCAAACACGAAGTCGGTAAGGTAAACTCTTCTTTATCAGGCGATGTGTAATAAAACATCAAAGACATGTATTTAAAAAAAAAATAAACGAGCAACGAAAAATGACGTTTTAAACGAATTTAAAATAAAAAACGTAAAACAAGAGAAAGAAAAATCTATGTGCGTGAACGTTTCCACAAGACGCACTTGAGGTTGAAATTTCATAGCGGTAAACGAAGAATTGATGAAAAATCTGTTATTGTAGCTGGAACGCAAACAAATGACAGACGTCTCAATATTGACGTCAGTGGTATATTTTGAAGGCTCGTAGCTTCAAAACTGTTCCGAATATTTAAAAAGTAAAACTTGTTAAAGATAACTCAACAATTCCTTGACGTATGGTCATCATACTTGACATGAAGGTTGGGCCTGACCAATAGATGTCCCCTATTGATTTAAGGGCTCATCGGGTCAAAGGTCAAGGTCATAGTGATCTTTAATGATAAAATAATTTTAAAGCTTGTCCGAGTGATAACTCAACAATGCCTAGACCTATGGTCATCAAACTTGACATGGAAGTTGGGCCTGACCAGTAGTTATTCCCTATCGTTTTTGGGGGTCATTGGGCCAAAGGTCAAAGTCACAGTGGCACTCAAACCTAACTTGGAGGTTGGGTCTGAAAAGTAGATGACCCCTTTTGATTTTGGAAGTCATCGGAACAAAAGTAAAAGTCTCAGTGACCTTGAATGATAAAGGGTTGTCTGAGCGATCCCTGCATAATGCCTGCACTCACGGCCCATAAACTTGACTTGGAGGTTGGGCCTGACCAGTAGATGATCCCTTTTGATTTTAAGGGTCATAGGTCCAAAGGTCAAGGTCACACTAACCTTTAATGATAAAAGGTTGTCCGAGTGATAACTCGACAATGCTTGCACCCATTGCCCTCACACTTGACTTTGAGGTTGGGCCTGACCAGTAGATGATCCCTATTGATTTTAGAGGTCATCGGTCAAAGGTAAACATCAGTGACCTTTAAGGCAAACTTAACAATTCATTGACCTATGATCGTCAGACTAGACATGAAGGTTTGCCCTGACTAGTAGATGACCCCCTTTTGGTTTGGGGGGGGGGTCATCGGGCTAGAGTTCAAGGCCACGGTGACCTTTCTCTCAGTGAAATGTCAACAATGCCTGGACCTATGATCTTCAAACTTGACATGGAGGCATGGAGGCTGGGCCTGACCAGTAGATGACCCCTATTGATTTTAGGAGTTATCAGATCAAAGATCAAGGTCACAGTGACCTTGAACGAAAAAAGCTTGTCTGTGTGCTTACTTGACGATGCCTGCAGCCATGGCCCTCAAACTTAACATATAGTTTTTTTGTGACCAGCTGATGACTCCTATGGAGTCAAAGGTCATAGTCATAACACACTCTATCCTCACACTTTGAATGATCATAATCTTAAAACTGCCACAAGGGCATGCAATGTCAGTGACAAATCAGCTATCATTTCGGTCCATGCATATATATTTCATTCAATTGTCCATATAATCCTGACAACATATGGCGCTCAGGGGGGGGGGGGGGGGGGGGGGGGCGGGGGGCATAATGTATGACAAACATCTCTTGTCACAACATGTTTTCCATACACTCTTCAGATTTGAGATTTAATAGTATACCTTTGAAAAGAATGCAACTTTGTTTGCTGCTGACACAACCATATTGTAAGTTATATTCACGAATGCATATATCGTCATTGATTTGTCCTTTTTTCCGTCGCAAAGTCAACTTTTATGAAAACAATGATATAACTTTAAAATAAAGGTATACTTTTAGGTAAGATAGACCACGGTGAATCCTTGTTTGATGCCGCTCTAAGAGAGACCAAAGAAGAGACTGGATTCACTGTACCACCACTCAAACTCTATAAAGACTTCCACAACACCGTCCATTACCAACGGAATGGGGTACCAAAGAAAATAGACTTCTGGCTAGCAGAACTACCTGATGATATTGAAGTGAAGCTCTCTGATGAGCACATCGACAAGAAGTGGTTAAAAGTCACGGAAGCTGTTGAATATGTTCGATATAAAGAAGTGGGAGGAGTCCTAGAAAAAGCTGATGTGTTCATACAAAAAAACATTCCAAAAAAATAGCCATTGGCACTAGCTTCCAATGTTAGGAGATGCCGAACTAAACATTCTAGTAAATGAAACTTAAAGGAATATTCTCGTCAAATTGATTTGTATAACGAAATAAAAAGGAAGTTGAACTATAGGCCTAGTGGGCGCTCCTTTTGTAACTAAATTCTTACAACCTGATAGCAACAATTGTTTACAACAGCATTAACTTTGTTTTAAAGTGTGATCATCTGATTTGTTACAATAAATTGTAAGCTACTGTATTGACTTGACTTGTATACGAATACTTGTTACAGTATTTCGGGAGACGTAAATAGTTCCACATATCATCGGCATCTTTGCTACATAAATACGTTAAAATTACGCAAGAACCGTGGGATAATCGACTTACAAAGTCTTTTTAGAAATAAAATGAAATATACAGAAGTGTTTTGGTGTAAATCGGACCTACAAGGCAACATTCTTTGATCTCATCAGTCAACTGTTATATGAGTAATTGAATGCGTTATGTGTATTACTTATATTTCTTAATTAATGTACAGCTGTTCGCAACATCGATAACGAAGCTAACATATGTCGGACTAGAATACAAAGACAATTGACACCTTGATAAATATGATACTTGTATTGAGTGATCATTTGCATGCTGAAACAAAAAATGCTCCATCTGTAATTTAATAGCATAGCGTGTCTGGGGCGGCAATGAATTATAGTTCTCTGCCTGTTTGGAGCATGACGGAAGACCGATAGCTGGTTTCGCACAGTTCCAGTGTATTTCTTTTTAATAACTATACACCAGTTAATAAGATTAAATGCGTTGTTCACAACGATATCAACTTTAGGTAATTGTTGGACAATTTTCTTTTTGTCTTGCACTTGCATCATGTGCATGGTGTCAAGTCCTTTAAAGACAGTTAGATGACCTGAAGGTATATTTCATTGATAAGGAAGGGCTCGTCGCTACGATTACTGCGCACATTCTAAGTCATTGAAATGCTACTGCAGGTCATCTAACTATTATAAATACTTAGAGTCATTCTAAGCAGTAATAACAATAAACATTTGGTGAATATGTAGACGCGTAACTACAAATTAATTCAAATATATGGAGATCAAATATGGTAAATAGCACAAATTTGCAGCTTGGTTTCATGTTCAATCTTTAAGTTTGTAGGAATTAGGATGGATATGATATTGTTTAAAAGATCAAATATCTTCATTGAAAGAATCACACTTAAACAAGACTTTAGATATGAAAATCGTTAGCATTAAGGTGTATTTCACAGAAGGCACATAATCTTCGATTACTTTTAATACCAAAATGCTCCCGTTCTGTAGGCATGGAATGGTTCATAGTATTAATTTATAAAACAATTTTCTCCACTATATAAAAGACATTTTAGATAATTAACATATACAGTTCTTACAAAATTGGTCATATTTTTTTTTTTACAAAAACTTTAAAGTGGTAAATATTGTCGCCATAGTGTGGTTAATGAAATATTCAGACACCCCTAACTTATCTAATGTTTTTTCACAAAAGCGGTCTATGGAGGAACAAGAGTTGCATCACTGCGTCAAGAAAATGTAGTTTTATAAAAAAATATTACAAATTTTGTCTGTTTGTGAATGCAGTTACTTGGCCAAATGCAAATAATTCTAAAGTGTATTGGGATGATAATTACGGGACTAATACCCAACTCTCCATACACCATACCATACGGAGTTGATGATTTTATACCCAGAATTAAAACACCAAACTTCACTATCTTATAAAAAGTAGTGGGCAATCTTTGAATCCGATAAATACTATTATAATATTATTCGGAGAACAAGTTTTCGAGGTGTATAACTCAAAAGAACATCGATCACATAGCATGTCTATTAGCCGTGCTTTCGTTTTAATAACAAAGTAAACACTGTTAGTGAAATGCACACCAAGGTATCAGAAATCATTTACTTATTCCAATTTCATGTCTTAAAAAGTATCATTCAGCATCAAAGATTTAGTTTACGTTATACGAATATAATAGTTTTTGTTTGAGCTTCATTAACATTGAGATATCACATAAACATTTATCATACTTCACATCAAGTGATTTTTGTATTTCATCTTGACCAATAGCTAATATGACTGTTTCATCTGAGTGTAACAGAAGAAATGTACTTGAGTGCACATTAACAGCATCTGAATAAGTTATCTAAGAGTTGATTCTTTAATTCAATCTGTTTTAATGTAAACTGAGATAAATCATACAGAAATATCGAGAACAAGAAACGAGACATGTTTAATGCTGCACTCTCACAGATTTGCTAATGGCGCTGCACCCCTGCGAGAAAAGTTCTAGAACTAGCATCAAGTTCTTGAACGTTCAAGAACTGTTCTAGAACCTTAAGAACTGTTCTAGAACTACTGTTTTTAGTTCTTGAACTGGTGTTCTAGTACACAAATGGTTCTGAACTCGGGTTCAAGAACTCAAAGTTCTTCAATCTTGTTCAAGAACCTTTCATGTTCTAGAACATCAGTTCTAGAACTAAAAAGTTATTCAATCTTCTTCAAGAACTGTAACTCAAAGAAAAAACAAATTATTTATTTTGTAACGTTAACAGTTAAGTGATTTTGTATTTCTTTTTTAAGCGAGAGACTGAACAGGTTAGAAGATGACTATAGATCTCTGAGGCACATTAATACCGCAATCTAGAAGAGAGAATGTCTAAGCTTAAGAAGGAGTCCTGAAACCCAAGCAGAGCCAGTCACCCAGTGGACTGGATTAATATTAAATTAATAAATGAAATTAAATCAGGTTGTGCTAAATGTAAGATAAGATATAAGGGTTAGTTTGGATCCTGGTTACATTATTCATACATGCTATTCTGTGGGTAGATGGGGGACAGGCCCTTTTGTACTCTGTTAGTAGGCAAAGGGCGGCTGGCCCATTTAAAGCTTGTGGGAAATATGCATTTTAAGGTTCCAAGATTACATTTAAACATAGCTTTTCTCGTTGTTAATGTACCAGTCAGACAATTGTAACCACCACCACCCCCCTCCCCCACCCCGGTACACCAGGGATTGAGAGGGGATGTTTTTACCTTTCTTGTTTATCAACTTCGTTTACAGAAGATTTTTTCATGAACGCAAACAACTGGTTCTAAAATATTTTTTGAATCGGTTAAGAAATAGTTTTCTCATACAACTTTTGTTTTAGTGACCATGCTGTACATATATAACTGATAGGCATTTATAGTCGTTTATATGACTTTTAAACTTCACAATGGACTTACGTTTTGTTTAAGCAAATGTCTGGAGTCTTTGGTTTGCCATGACGTCAATGTACCAAACAGTAGTTTTTAATCTCCACTATTAGACAGCGTGAAAATGTAACACATTGGCTGATAGCTGGTAAGATCATTAATCTATGTGATTTCTATCCTCTAGAGCAATTCAAAGTCCATTAGTTGTCTTAATCACTGACAAAATGTGTACAAACAACTGAATAACAACAATAAGCCGCCATTTTGAATTGAACCGGAAGTACACTTCTGCAGACGATAATGGATGAAGCTTTCAATTTTTGTGTCGTTTATTTGACCACAATGGCAAACTGGTGAGTTTTTACCTATCACTTGTAGACTATTGTTGAACTAAATTGGTTTTGACTCCTTACTCAATGTACAAAATTATTCAATGGCAATATAAAGTGACTGTAATTTCTGGAAAGAGAATGTCAATCGTCAGTTTGAATTTTCTTTTAATTAATTTAAATTCTTATAATTAAATATTTAATTTTTTTTTACAAAAAAAATCATAAGCACTTAATGCAATTTCGTTTCATCGATTTGAAATGGTTTTACTTGTGTAATACTTTCATTTGATCGGAAAAGAGACAATTTAAAGAAGTCGCGAAAATATGTGACAGTTTAGACTTCATGATTTGTGACTGCATTCATTTAATGTTCTTGGGTGATTGGGTAAAGAAACCATGTGTTACTCATAATTGTTTATGATATTCACTGAAATATTTGTCCATTTTAGACTCAATGGAGACGAGTAATACACAACTAGACCGTTCAAGTGAGGATGTTAATTTTCCCTGTTTCCGGTACACCTGACCCCTGATTACTTGGACACCGTACAGACCCCCAACCCACCAACATGTCCTGTACAATTTCTGCAGGTGTTAACTTGTTTATGACACCAGAGTTATTGGTAAGGATTGGAGTTAAGATAATTTTAAAATTTATGAAGTTTTTTCTTGTCATGAAAGCGTCATAGTGGATTATAATGGAACCAAATATATATTTGACAGAAGTGAGTGTAGCTGTAAATACAAAGTCGCACATTTATGTTTTTTTCTGGGAGGACCCATTTCTCTCAAACATAGCCATTCTACTACGAGAACAATGCCTGTTAACTGTCATATGACTTGACAGTAGATTGCAAATAGTTTACTTTTACTTTGAGGCTTATGTAAATCGCCCTGTACCTACAATTAATACTGGTGAATTTTGTTTCAACTGCAAAGTAAAACTTCAATGTGAACAACTTAAAATCGCATCAATTCTATAATCTTGAGTTCAAATAATTTACAATTGGCCTTATTTAAAGAAAGAAGATTTTATTTTAAACTTGCTTCTTATTATTAAAATCTAAATTCAATGTCATATATTTTTCAGGGAAAACGGACTTAAAATAGAGGAAGACAACTGCCATTTGAGAAAGAAAAGGAGTACATGGGCGATACATATTACTGCACTGTGCACAGTATATAATCAAATCATCTACCAACTCCATGTTAGTTGCTGTGGGCATCAACATTGATACAGATGCAATTTTGGAAACTGTTCAAAAATAAGAGTTACTCTATCTTAACTAATGCAGAAGTAAAAACCGTTCCTGTATAGTGAAGGACTTGTTTACACTAACTAGATGCTAAAAAATTTCTTGCAAGTTGCTGTGATTAAATAAATTACAAACTTACACATCAACCCTAAAGAAGAACCATCATCATCTACAACGATGTAATCATTTTGCAATGTGTATATACTCACAACAGTGTTATGTGTTATAAAAAGTGGAAGTGTTATAAATGGACGACTCCCTGACAAAACTATAGAACTGTCATATTTTCTAATGATTAGTCTTGTTTCATTATAACTTCTTAAACCATTATTTAAATTTAATGAATTAATTTTATAAATTAATATGTGTTCAATTGCATTACTTAGTTTTTTTTAATTTCAAATGTTTTGTTCTTTAAGATTTTGTTCTGTAATGCTGTTGATTAAGCCTGGAAGTAAATATGTTGTAACATGTAATATGGATATTGTTTCTAATTAATGTCACAGATTTTAGTGGTATTCCACTAAAAGTTTACCGCTGGTATACCACTGAAATACCATTGGTATACCACCAGCATACAACTGGTATTCCACTGACATTTTTACTGGGGGTAATTCAGGCAATTTGTTGTTCTGGAACTGTTCTAGAACTTGGGAGTTCTTCAAGAACTAATAGAACAGTTCTAGAACTTGGAGTGCTTGAGGACAAATGTTCAAGAACTAGTTCTTGAACAACAAATGGCCTCTTAGATATTCAAGAACTTTCTCCAGAACTTCTAGAACAAGTTCTTGAACTCATCTATTAAGAGTTCAATTACTATTCTAGAACTGGGTTCTAGAACAAATTTTCATAAGTTCTAGAATTTGGTTCAAGAAGTTCTAGAGAAAGTTCTTGAATATTTAGTTCTAGAACTGCCATTTAGAGTTCAGTTACTATTCTAGAACTATCTTCTAGAATCTGTTCTAGAATAATTCTAGAATTCCTCGCAGGGGCGGCAATATTGCTTCTTTCGCTGTTTTTCTTGTGTTTTACCAATTTAAAATTAACTGTTTGTGTATCATATAAATACCTGTTGATTTAAAAATATTGTCAGTATATGAGACTGTTCTTATCAAGTCACGTTTACATGCTAAATATTCACAATATGAACTGGGAAATAATATATTTGCTGATTTTTGGACCATCTGCCCCTGCGAGGAATTCTAGAATTATTCTAGAACAGATTCTAGAAGATAGTTCTAGAATAGTACCTGAACTCTAAATGGCAGTTCTAGAACTAAATGTTCAAGAACTTTCTCTAGAACTTCTTGAACCAAATTCTAGAACTTATGAAAATTTGTTCTAGAACCCAGTTCTAGAATAGTAACTGAACTCTTAACAGATGAGTTCAAGAACTTGTTCTAGAAGTTCTGGAGAAAGTTCTTGAATATCTAAGAGGCCATTTGTTGTTCAAGAACTAGTTCTTGAACATTTGTCCTCAAGCACTCCAAGTTCTAGAACTGTTCTGGAACTGTTCTATTAGTTCTAGAAGAACTCCCAAGTTCTAGAACAGTTCCAGAACAACAAATTGCCTGAATTACCCCAGTAAAAATGTCAGTGGAATACCAGTTGTATGCTGGTGGTATACCAATGGTATTTCAGTGGTATACCAGCTGTAAACTTTTAGTGGAATACCACTAGAATCTGTGACATTAATTAGAAACAATATCCATATTACATGTTACAATATATTTACTTACAGGCTTAATCAACAGCATTACAGAATAAAATCTTAAAGAACAAAAACATTTGAAATTAAAAAAAACTAAGTAATGCAATTGAACACATATTAATTTATAAAACTAATTCATTAAATTTTAATAATGGTTTAAGAAGTTATAATGAAACAAGACGAATCATTAGAAAATATGTCAGTTCTATGGTTTTGTCAGGGAGTCGTCCATTTATAACACTTCCACTTTTTATAACACATAACACTGTTGTGAGTATATATACACATTGCAAAATGATTACATCATTGTAGATGATGATGGTTCTTCTTTAGGGTTGATGTGTAAGTTTGTAATTTATTTAATCACAGCAACTTGCAAGAACAAATTAAGCATCTAGTTAGTGTAAACAAGTCTTTCACTATACAGGAACGGTTTTTACTTCTGCATTAGTTAAGATAGAGTAACTCTTATTTTTGAACAGTTTCCAAAATTGCATCTGTATCAATGTTGATGCCCACAGCAACTAACATGGAGTTGGTAGATGATTTGATTCTATACTGTGCAAAGTGCAGTAATATGTATCGCCCATGTACTCCTTTTTTTCTCAAATGGCAGTTGTCTTCCTCTATTTTAAGTCCGTTTTCCCTGAAAAATATATGACATTGAATTTAGATTTTAATAATAAGAAGCAAGTTTAAAATAAAGTCTTCTTTCTTTAAATAAGGCCAATTGTAAATTATTTGAACTCAAGATTATAGAATTGATGAGATTTTAAGTTGTTCACATTAAAGTTTTACTTTGCAGTTGAAACAAAATTCACTAGTATTAATTGTAGGTACAGGGCGATTTACATAAGCCTCAAAGTAAAAGTAAACTATTTACAATCTACTGTCAAGTCATATGACAGTTAACAGGCATTGTTCTCGTAGTAGAATGGCTATGTTTGAGAGAAATGGGTCCTCCCAGAAAAACCGCATAAAAGTACGACTTTGTATTTACAGCTACACTCACTTCTGTCAAATATAGATTTGGTTCCATTAAAATCCACTATGACGCTTTCATGACAAGAAAAAACTTCATAAATTTTAAAATTATCTTAACTCAAATCCTTACCAATAACTCTGGTGTCATAAACAAGTGAACACCTGCAGAAATTGTACAGGACATGTTGGTGGGTTGGGGGTCTTTGCGGTGTCCAAGTGATCAGGGGTCAGGTGTACCGGAAACAGGGAAAATTAACACTTGAACGGTCTGGTTGTGTATTACTCGTCTCCATTGAGTCTAAAATGGACAAATATTTCAGTGAATATCATAAACAATTATGAGTAACACATGGTTTCTTTACCCAATCACCCAAGAACATTAAATGAATGCAGTCACAAATCATGAAGTCTAAACTGTCACATATTTTCGCGACTTCTTTAAATTGTCTCTTTTCCGATCAAATGAAAGTATTACACAAGTAAAACTATTTCAAAGCGATGAAACGATATTGCATTAAGTGCTTATGATAGTTTTTGTAAAAAAAATTAAATATTTAATTATAAGAACTTAAATTAATTAAAAGAAAATTCAAACTGACGATTGACATTCTCTTTCCCGAAATTACAGTCACTTTATATTGTCATTGAATAATTTTGTATATTAAGTAAGGAGTCAAAACCAATTTAGTTCAACAAAAGTCTACAAGTGATAGGTAAAAACTCACCAGTTTGCCATCGTGGTCAAATAAACGACACAAAAATTGAAAGCTTCATCCATTATCGTCTGCAGAAGTGTACTTCCGGTTCAATTCAAAATGGCGGCTTATTGTTGTTATTCAGTTGTTTGTACACATTTTGTCAGTAATTAAGACAACTAATGGACTTTGAATTGCTCTAGAGGATAGAAATCACAAAGATTAATGATCTTACCAGCTATCAGCCAATGTGTAACATTTTCACGCTGTCTAATAGTGGAGATTAAAAACTACTGTTTGGTACATTGACGTCATGGCAAACCAAAGACTCCAGACATTTGCTTAAACAAAACGTAAGTCCATTGTGAAGTTTAAAAGTCATATAAACGACTATAAATGCCTATCAATTATATATGTACAGCATGGTCACTAAAACAGAAGTTGTATGAGAAAACTATTTCTTAACCGATTAAAAAACTATTTTAGAACCAATTGTTTGCGTTCATGAAAAAATCTTCTGTAAACGAAGTTGATAAACAAGAAAGGTAAAAACATCCCCTCTCAATCCCTGGTGTACCGGGGTGGGGGAGGGGGGGGGGGGCGTGGTTACAATTGTCTGACTGGTACATTAACAACTAGAAAAGCTATGTTTAAAATCAACGTTGTCTATGGACAGCTGTAATTTAATCATATATACTCATAACTGTTACCAACAACCTTTACACGATAAGATTTTATGAGCTCCGAAGATAGATCGTGACGAAACAAGTTTAGACGAAGAGGGGTTTAAAAAGGGCACAAGTCCTTATACAGAACCCAAAATCATCCTACAGGTATCCTACAGGTAAATGTAATCTTGGAACCTTAAAATGCATATTTCCCACAAGCTTCAAATGGGCCAGCCGCCCTTTGCCTACTAACAGAGTACAAAAGGGCCTGTCCCCCATAGACCCACAGAATAGCATGTATGAATAATGTAACCAGAATCCAAACTAACCCTTATATCTTATCTTACATTTAGCACAACCTGATTTAATTTCATTTATTATTTTAATATTAATCCAGTCCACTGGGTGACTGGCTCTGCTTGGGTTTCAGGACTCCTTCTAGCTTAGACATTCTCTCTTCTAGATTGCGGTATTAATGTGCCTCAGAGATCTATAGTCATCTTCTAACCTGTTCAGTCTCTCGCTTAAAAAAGGAAATACAAAATCACTTAACTGTTAACGTTACAAAATAAATATTTTTTTTGAGTTACAGTTCTTGAAGAAGATTGAATAACTTTTTAGTTCTAGAACTGATGAACTGATGTTCTAGAACATGAAAGGTTCTTGAACAAGATTGAAGAACTTTGAGTTCTTGAACCCGAGTTCTAGAACCATTTGTGTACTAGAACGCCAGTTCAAGAACTAAAAACAGTAGTTATAGAACAGTTCTTAAGGTTCTAGAACAGTTCTTGAACGTTCAAGAACTTGATGCTAGTTCTAGAACTTTTCTCGCAGGGGTGGTGTCTAGCCTTTCATAAATCATCTAGCTGCCAATGTGAGTTTCAGATACAATATATTTATTTATTATTTCTTTAAGTTATCGCACATATGTTATGGCATGGTACCATCCCCTTTATTTAGAATGTCAGAAAATGTGAATGCATCTCAGTTGCTCAGTTGGTGAAGAACTCGCCCTGTTAGCAAAGGGGTCCCGGGTTCCAGCCCTGCAATTTTCGTACATTTTTCTGTCCCAATTGTACTTCAATGGATAAATTCAAATTCTGACAATAAATAATGACAATTTAGCAGGTGGAGCTATGATCCTTTTCATGTCATGTATTTTCATTTCTCAGTGATTGAATTTAAAGCTGCACTCTCACAGATTTACCGTTTTTACATATTTTTTTTTGCCTTGGAAAAAGCAAATTTTTGCGTAAAATATCTGCAAATCATTGATAAAAGATTGCCGATAAAAGATCTGATTGCAGATTTTTATATTTCCTTTAAATTATGCACCAGTCAATTGTAACTACGCCCCCCCCCAGGTCCGGGGGTATACCAAGGACAGCCGAGGAAATGGGCCGTGTTTTTACTTTCCAGGTGGCCCCGCAGGGCCGGGTGACCATGGTTGTTTTGTCTTAGCGCTAAATTTAGCGGAGATTGGGCCTTATGTATATTGAGTCTCTGGGGTGCGGAGGCATTTAATCGGGGTTTTACCACCAGTTCGTTCCCGCAGAGCAGGATTTTACCCGGGGTTGGCTGGACCAAAATTCAAAGTCCCCACTATTCCCCGGACCTGGGGGGGGGGGGAGGGGTCGTGGTTACATTTGTACATTTGACTGGTGCATTAATGTTTTATGTTTTTAAAACGTTACTAACGGTTTAAGAAAAATGAATAAAAAATCATTTTTTTGAAATAAGATATAAAAATATGTGATCAATTTTTTGTCAGCAGTCTTATATAACTTGTTTCCATGCATTTACACAAAAATTGGCTCGTTAAAAGACAAAAATAAGAAAGTTGTCAAAACGTTAAATCTGTGGGATTGAAACTTTAAGGGACACCAGATTGTACAGTTGCAAGAAAAAAGAAATAGTGAAAACCTTTGCTAATGGCGCAATAGCTTCTTTCGCTGTGTTTCTTGTGTTTTACCAATTTAAAATTAACTGTTTGTGTACCATATAAATACCTGTTGATTTAAAAATATTGTCAACTTATATGAGACTGTTCTTATCAAGTCACGTTTACATGCTAAATATTCACAATATGAACTGGGAAATAATATATTTGCTGATTTTTGGACCATCTGGTGTCTAGCCTTTTATAAACCATCTAGCTGCCAATGTGAGTTTTAGATACAATATATTGGACAGTTTCATTGGAATTTATTTAGTATAAAAAAAAAATGTTTCATGGCTAAAAGCGTAGTACTTACACCGGGCTTTTTCTATAGTACCCACGGGTTTGACTTTCAGACCCATTCCCAAAGCAAAAAATAACATGTTTTTCCCAATCTTCAGAATTTTTTTAGAAAGTCTTTTAAAATGTACTGGTTCATTTTCAACATCCTAATAAATTATGTGATGTAAAGATTTTTTGATAATTGTACTCGGAAATCATTGATTTTCATCGCATTTAGATATATCTGTATGAAATATTATCTGACATAATTGATTAATTGCAATAGATATTTACACCCAAGGATTGATATTTCAGCCATTTTGGTTCTATTAAAGGGAATTAAACTAATATAAAATCATTTCCTCATTCCCAGGAGACAGACAGTTTTTCCTTTTTACAGTTAATTTTCCCAATTTCAGCATTTTCACGACGCAAAATTATCCAAAATGTCTAGGGTCTTTTTCCCAAATTAGGCAGAAAAATCCCTGGTACTTATTAATGTTTTAGGAAAAATGTAATTCAAGGGACATTTTCATACACTTGAGATCTGTTTTTGTAATGATACAAAAATAAGCTGATTCTTTCATCTAATACAAAAACTAAATAATGTCTAAACTGTCAAATGTGAGGTTGCATCTGTAAACTTCATCTTTGTTTAGGAAATCTGTGAACATAACTTTCACCACCCAGAACAATAAGTATCAATATAAGAAGTTAAAAATATTCTAGTTACTATTTCCTCATGTCAGGGACAATTCAATTAAAAAATCAATGGAAAAAAAATGTTAAATACTATCATGTTGTTGTTTTTCTAACTTAATAATATTTATTCCCTGTGATCGGTCGGTTTGTTGGTCGGTCAGTTGCAACTTTGTCCGGAGCAAAACTTAAAAACTACTGGATGGAATTGGATTAAACTTCATACAATGGTAGAGCATAATGAGAGGAAGTGCCGTGTACAATAACCACAACTCTATTTTTGCTTAATACTGAGTTATTGCCTTTTGTTACTTTTTTGGTCTGGAGTATAACTTGAAAAGTACTGGATGGAATTCATTGGAACTTCATACATGTACAATGGTAATGCACAATGAGAGAAAGTGCAGTGTTCAAGAACCATAACTCTACTTTAGCTAATTACTGAGTTATTGCCCTTTATTTTATTTTTTTGCTGTCATTTTTTTCCAGACATTAACTTGCAAACTACTATATGGAATTTATTGAAACTTCATACAATGGTAAAGCACAATGAGAGGAAGTGCAGTGCACAAGAACCATCACTCTATTTTAGCTAATTATAGAGTTATGGCTTTTAATACTTTTTTCTTGTCCCGAGCATAACTTGAAAACTATTGGATGGAATTTAATAAAGCTTCATACAGCGATAGATCATGATGAGAGAAAGTGCAGTGTATAAGAACCTCAATTCTATTTCAGCTAATTACAGAGTTACTGCCCTTGTCATTTATAGGTTGGCTTTCCAAATAGTTGACTGCAATTTCATATCAGGGCGGCGTTCGGGGGTATTAATCACCTTCAGTGATAGCTCTAGTTACCTTTCAGGTGGCCCCGCAGTGCGGGATGAATGGGGTGGTTTTGTCTTTGCGCAAAATATAGCGGGGAATGGGCCTACCAAGAGTCCCTGGGGTGCGGGGGCATTTGGCAGGGATTTTACCATTTGTTCGTCCCTGCAGGGCGGAGATTTTAGCCGGGGTTGGCTTAACCAGAAGTCTAAGTCCCTGCTATTCCCCGGACCTGGGGGTGGGGGGGTTACAATTGACTGGTGCATATATGCCAGCTTCAGTAACCCATCTCGAAGCTTTAGTGAATGTCCTTATGAAAATAAGATTTTTAGTAATTACATCAACCAGGTAGAGTGGACATTTTTTATTAATCCAATTCCTTAATAACTTATTATTAATTATACCCCCACAAAAGAAGTTTGAGGGGGTATATAGGAGTGAGCTTGTCGGTCGGTCGGTCGGTCGGTCTGTCTGTCGGTTGGTCGGTCTGTCGGTTTTCATGGTTTCCGGACGATAACTCATGAAAGGCTTGACAAATTTGAAAAAAAAATTGGTACACAGGTGTAACATCAGAAGATACAGGTCAAGTTCGATATTGGGGCTGATGGGGCTAAGGTCAAGGTCATTCTTGCTAAAAATAGAAAAGCGGTTTCCGGACGATAACTCATGAAAGGCTTGACAGATTTGAACTATTTTTGGTACACAGGTGTAACATCAGAAGATACAGGTCAAGTTCGATATTGGGGCTGGTGGGGCCAAGGTCAGTGTCACTGTTACTAAAAATAGAATATAATATTTGTGTGAATAATACAAAATGTGACATTTACAGCAAATATGTAATAATTGAGCAATGTATAGACAATTGCAAATTGTTAATTTTGTGCCATATTTAGCATTTAAAACAGATACTTTCAGTTTTTGCTGGTTTGTTCTGTTTCTTTTATTCATGATTTTTTTTCAAGAAGACACCAGTTCGGTGTATAGTAGTTATGGTGTTTTAACTGTCAATGAATCCAAGATCACTGTATGTTGTTGAACTGATATATATATGTTAACCATTGAAGATCCAGCTGTCAGTACAGAAAACATTGGTTGTGCTTTTGAGAACACTGAATTTTATCAACATAATTTGACACTGTACATATTGCAAGCATTTTTTTAAATCTATATAATTTAATAGTAGATAACTGTAGCCTTATTTTGTGCATATGAACATATGCGAATAATTTAATAGCCTCATGATGTCATTCTGTATCAATTATATAATATAATCATTTTAATAGTTTCAATTGTTTTCATATATAAATGGTTTTGGAACTGAAATTAAGTCTTGCTCTATTGGCTGGTACACTCAACAAATGTAAAAAAAATATATGAAATAATGCTTTGTGAGCTCAGCTGACAGTTTTTCACTGGGTTCTTATTTGGGTGTGTTCCAACAATATGTATATTCTATATCTATAGGTGCTAAATTTAGAATATATTTTCAGCTCTGTTGAATGTTGATTGTAATTGCAATTTATCATTTCTTTTTAGATCACCTTGTGGGTTAAACATTATGTGAGGGTTAGAAGTCATTTGTTTGTAATTACACCTTGATAAGTTTAATATTTAATACACGGGGTCTTGAAAGTCCCATGATATGAACAATTGGTTTTGACTATTTTCATGCTTCATTTAGAATATACCTCATAAGAGGTCATAACATATTGGGCCTTTAAAAGTTAGAAAATTTTAACATTAATTTATTCATACAATTTTATTTCCCACCAGATGTAAAAAACAACAACCTTTTTATCAAAAAGCAAGACAAAAAGGCCACTGTTGGTGATCTGTAAAAAATACATGTGTTGCTGCATATTTAACTGTCACAGGTCTTTTGGTTTATACCTGATTTTAGCAAAGCTGTTTACAATATTCATTAATTGAAATTTAGATAATTTTGATCATTAGACATGATGTTTGTCAGATCTGTCATTGCAAACACAAATTATTTTAAAGTTTATTGAAAGCATCGTTAAGATAATTCTGTAATTAAAGCAGAATTGTATTTGCCCTTAAAATCTAAACAACACATTTGTTCATAATTAACATTTTGCAACTTTTTTGGCGGGGGTGTGCTGTATGTTTTTGTAACAAACAAATAAGAATATATTCTGTATTCTCACTGAGATGTATAAATCCTCAAAATATTTCCTGTGTTTTCTGATAACTTTTGTCGCGGCTGAAGTGGTGCTATGTCCTTTAGAAATCAGTTTATCTACTTGAGACATAATTTGCGTGTGCAATCTACTGTTTCTTAGTGGCAAAATATAGCGATCTATCAGAGATGTGTATAAGCCCAAAAACCCTTTCTCATTATAGGGTTGTATACGGTCATCTGCTGATTGTTTCGCTTCGTCACTTTCCTCGCCATTGTCGATTAATTTGTTGTAAATTTGATCATATTTTCTCTCATTATGTGTCCGGGATACTTTCCACAACTTTACATATCCCTCATTATCCTCTACAGGCTCCACTTGCTCGCTATCGCTTATCTCTTCGTGGGTGCGTTTCTTAGACTCCCTGTGTTCGGGGCACCAACCATTTTTAACGTGTCTCTGCACGTCATGTGTGGTATCAAATAACTGCCCACAATCGTCGCAAGCTTGTCCTTTATCCATATTTTCTGGCTCTTCTGCGATGTTATCCGTTTGAGTACTCGTTGATGAATGACCCGTTTCTTGCAAATTTGCTTCATTTATAGTTTTTCCACCGGTCACGTGACTGATTGCATTTCCTTTTATAGAAAAAACGCATTTCAATCTTGCATTTTCTTGTGTAAACGGCTTTAAATCCACCAATAAATGTCCGTAAGGATACTTTGTAGCCTTTGAAAACTGTTTCATGAATATGTCAGATTGCCCGGGATACATTTGTCTGGCCAATGTCATCACTGATTGTTTATCGACAGGGTTATTAAATAGGACTAAATAATGACAATTTCGGCGCTGAGTCGGGTCTTTGTTTCCAAATAAATTCTGGTTGATTGAGATCACGGACAGGGACCTGTGGTGAGAACCCTCTGTGAACAAATCTGTGACCCGTTTGTCCCTGCCAGCTTCGGAGAATAAATCATCCAATATCAACAAGTTGTTGATTCTTGAATCAAAGAAATCATCGTCTTCCAGATCGGTGGGAATTCCTTGCACAAACTCCACTCTCGGTAACACGGTCTCCTTGATAATCGAGTACAGCGGTTGCCATCTTTTGTAAAGCCAGACTATGCGTTGAACATTTGGCTGTATATTTGTACTATGATTCTGCAACAATTCTTTGACCATTGTCGTTTTTCCACATGCCGTTGGCCCGGATATCATCAT
This sequence comes from Mya arenaria, assembly GCF_026914265.1. Taxonomy (NCBI): domain Eukaryota; kingdom Metazoa; phylum Mollusca; class Bivalvia; order Myida; family Myidae; genus Mya; species Mya arenaria. The sequence continues at coordinate 15,232,671 of NC_069131.1, read as the reverse complement.
TGTGAATGGATGTTGAAACAGAACATTTTTGTTTTCCTCTGGTGGTGGAAGTGAAGATGAAAACGCTCCCAAATGTTCTCCTAAGTGCGCTTCCGGTGGTGGTGCTTGCGCTCCACTATGCGCTCCTGGTGATCCTACATGCGCTCCTACATGCGCGCCTCCATGCACTCCTACATGCGCTCCGAAATGCGCGCCTCCATGCGCTCCTGGCGCTCCTACATGCGCTCCGAAATGCGCGCCTCCATGCGCTCCTGGCGCTCCTACAGCCGATTCTTCATGCGCTCCTGGGTGGAAATAAATCTCTTTATTTTCATAATGGAACTGTTTCCGGTGTCTCAACATATTATATCTACTGCAAAATGACTTGTTACACACTGGGCAAGTAATGTTTTCCATGTTGACTCTCTGGTGGCTTACTTCAGAATGATGTGGTGTTACCCGACCCCTATTTATATCCATATCTTTACCTTTTAGCTAATCAAATGCATTCATTTAGAACGAAATGAGTATCAAGATGTATAAAATCACATAAAATTTCATTTCTATTCTGCGAGTCGAAACGATAAGAGGAATATTAGAAATAAAATAAGGTAAATAAGCATGCTTTTATTTGTTCGCCTGGCCACTGCAGACAAACAAATAAAATACTATGACGTTACATCCTTGTACCCATACATAAACAAAACCGGCAAGATTCCTCTTGGACACCCAGAGATTATTACAGACAATTTCCAAGACATTTCGAACTATGAAGGCCTCATTAAATGCAAGGTATTGCCACCTAGAAATCTCCATATACCCGTCTTACCTATGAAGTGTAGTGGAAAGCTGATGTTCAGTCTATGTCGCCTGTGCACTGAGACCTATCAACAAGAGAAATGTACGCATAGTGACACTGAGCGATCATTCGTGGGTACATGGGTGACCGATGAGATTAAGGAAGCTGTCTCACAAGGGTATATCATTCAAAACATCTACGAAATCTGGCACTTTGACGAGATTTCACAGTATGATTCTGTATCCAAATCGGGCGGAATATTCACGGATTATGTCAACACATTTTTAAAGGTGAACAGGAAGCGAGTGGTTGGCCTAAATGGTGTGTAACTGAAAAGGACAAACAAAGATATATTAAAGAATATTACGAGAAAGAGGGCATTTTACTGGATTATGATAAGATCAAGAAGAACCCGGGCCTGCGCTCACTCGCCAAGTTGATGTTGAACTCATTTTGGGGGAAGTTTGGGCAACGTACTAATTTGACGCAGACAACGCTAACAGATGACCCGGCTATTTTTACCGACATGATAACATCGGATCAACAAAAAGTACAAAATGTACGTTTCATTAATTACAACAGAGTACAGATTGACTGGGTATATAGCACCGATTTCGTGGAAGCCTCTTGTCGAACAAATACAGTAATTGCGGCATACACCACAGCACAAGCTCGATTAAAGCTCTATAGTTATTTAAAGCCTTTGGATACACGAATGGCCTACTGTGACACTGACTCGTTGGTATTTACAACACGCCCGGGGGAATGGGAGCCCCCTCTCGGTGACTATTTAGGAGACCTAACTGACGAAGTCCCTGGAAATAGCATCACAGATTTTGTAACCGGTGGGCCCAAAAACTATGCCTACAGGCTGGATTGTCCAGACGACGCTGGGCAAACTTCTATTTGTAAAGTGCGCGGAATCACATTAAACTTTAAGAATGCTCTAGACATTAACTTTGATACTGTGCAAAAAATGGTGACATGTGGAGATAAAGTAAATCCAATAACTGTCGTTGATACAAATAAGATTGTTCGGAGTCCTGAAAATTGTTGTATCATTACCAAAAACCGAATATAAAGACTATAAAATTGTGTTTGATAAACGCGTCATTGGAAATGCGTACACAACCTCACCCTATGGATATTAAACTATGAAAACCCTTTGCTGTATATGTACATATCAAGTATTGTATTATAATTTTATATTATTTATAACGTTTTTTATGTCACGCTGTTATTTCATTTAATGTGTTGTCATACAAATGGTAAAATGCCTTGTATTAATGTTGCTATATATATATTGTTATGTATATATGTAAATAAAAGTTTCAATATGATTCAAGTTTTGTTCTATTCATACACTTTCAAATGTTTACATACCGATGTACCAGACCGTGTTAACCTCATTCGACCTCAATAATAAACACCACCAACAATTCTATGAATGGGTATTAGCCTAGTTCTCACGTATGTACATTCCTGAGCGATGAAATGTTAACCTCACCACGCTGGTAGCTTTACTAACGTTCACCGTTGATTTAAGCAGTTAGTTATCTGTGTGCTGATTTAAACAGTTAGTCGGCTGTTGTACGCTGTATCTTATTCAAGTTTTACAGAATTATTGTTTATGCTTTAATAAAATGGAATTGTACAATCGATTGAAATACATAAACAAGTCTGAACTGGTTTCACCCTGTCGTATCGTATCCCGTCATAATGGCAGTTAAAATTCGTCTGCTAATTAATAGCGCTGTATTGATTTATACAGCGGAGTACATGTCTAAGCATGTTAAGATTGCACAATACTTTGAAATAAGTAAACAAGTCTGAACTGGTTTCACCCTGTCTCCCGTTGTATCCCGTCATAATAGCAGTTAAAATTCGTCTGCTAATTAATAGCGATATATTGATTTATACAGCGGAGTACATGTCTAAGCATGTTTGCCGTATTATTTAACCCGCCACGTAAACTCTCCCATTCACGAATAAAACTATCGTCTGCAATAACGTCGGTTTTCGTCTGCGCCGGTTCGATCCGGTTACGCAAGAGCGGTCTCAAAACACGACTCATTTTTCCCTCAATCCAAAATGGCCGCTTTATATAGATAAAGAAGGAAAATTCGTCTGCTAATTAATAGCGATATATTGATTTATACAGCGGAGTACATTTCTAAGCATGTTTGCCGTATTATTTAACCCGCCACGTAAACTCTCCCATTCACGAATAAAACTATCGTCTGCAATAACGTCGGTTTTCGTCTGCGCCGGTTCGATCCGGTTACGCAAGAGCGGTCTCAAAACACGACTCATTTTTCCCTCAATCCAAAATGGCCGCTTTATATAGATAAAGAAGGAAAAAACTGGTCTATACTCCTAGCCTTGACTACTTCTGTGTACTGACATTTAAAGGTGCAAGGGATGATAGATATTCTGGGGCAAGGCCGTTTTTCATTTTATAGAAGAGACATAGTTTGTGATTAATGCGTCTTTCTGATAGAGTAGGCCAACATAGCTTCGTATGGAGAACATCAATCGAAATTAACTTAGTAGACCGACAAACTATTCTACCGGCTTCATTTTGTATCTTTTGCAGTTCGTTTTTTTCGTAGTCCGTACAATTATACCAGACAATATCCGCATATTCAAGAATCGGACGGATGTACGAAAAATAAATAGTTTCTAGACATTTTCTGTCCAGACGGAACTGAAGCCTTCGCATGATGCATATTCTTTTAAGGGCTTTACTTCTGATATACTCAAAGTGTTCATGCCATGTACAATCACTGGAAAGAACCAAACCAAGATGTTTATGCGAATTTATTTCTGAGATTTGTTGACCATACATAGACAAATCTGGATAATTACGCGGTAGGCGTTTTCTGGAGAACAGGATTGACTTAGTTTTTGCAGGATTAAAGGTGACTAGCCATTTATCAGCCCATGTACTAATGCAATCAATATCTCTCTGGATTATTTCAGTGGCCCTTAAGGGCTCGTCAACGAGAATATAAAGACTAGTATCGTCTGCAAATAGCCTTACATTACTTCCAATGTTGACAACAATGTCATTTATAAATATCAGAAATAAGAGGGGACCTAAAATAGAACCTTGGGGTACACCAGCCTTAAGAAAGACCCAACTAGATATGGAGCCAGGCAGAACTACACGTTGCCTACGTTTGCTAAGATAGTCACTAAACCACGAAAGTAAATTTCCGTCGACACCAGTTTCTTGTAGCTTCACAATCAAGCCCTTGTGCCAACCTTTATCAAATGCCTTACTGATATCAAAGAATACCGCTCTAACCTCTAGGCCATCATCTAATGCCTTACAAAATGTGTTGCCTTACAAAGGTATGCAAGCTGATTAACAGTAGAATCGCCTGGCCGAAAGCCTGACTGGAATGGGGTAAAAAAGTTTATGTCACGAAGGTGGTTAAAGAAGTGTTTATATATTGCCCTTTCCAATACCTTTTCCATTGTATTAAGTAGGGAGATAGGACGATAGTTAACAGGAAGAATGGAATCACCCTTTTTGAAAACTGCACACACATTAGCATCTTTCCATGGTTTTGGAAATCTACCGATTGAGAGAGACATATTAAATAGGGAGCACAACGGGCGAGCTAACGAGTGAGAACATTCTTTTAGGATTCGATTGCTTATGCCATCTGGTCCTGAAGCTTTATTAACAGGCAATGATGATATAATGTCAGTTATCTCATTTGGTAGCGCTGTGATATTGTCAATTTTGTGGTTACTGTTATGAATACTAGCTGGCGGAACAATGTGGCCGGTATCATCTAATAAAGATTGATTTTTAAAGTGGGTATTGAGAATTTCAGCTTTACTAGCGTCATCTAGGCAGAGTTCGCCATCAGAGGGATCTTGGATTGCATTAATGTTTGGCCTTGGTTGAGGATTAACAAACGACTTTAGAACTGTCCACCACCCTTTATACTGAGACACCTTTGCAGTTGTCTATGCGTGGCTGTGATTACATTTTATGGAAATAAGTCACTTAATATGTGAGTATAAACTGTGCATGTAATTATTTATTAACAAAGAAATTAATCATTTGTAAAGCTATGATGATTGTTTTGATGATCATAAGCTGTATATGCTTGTATCTAAATAAATGTTCTGTTCTGTAAAGCGTGTCCGAATCCAATGCTGAGAGCCTTAATCCGAAATAAATGCTTTACCAATATTAAGTGTCGTATTAACAGTACATTTTAATCTCAGACTTTGTTTCATTAAACATTTAAAATGCATATAACAAGACAATAAATTAATTTACGAAAACTACCAATTTCTGTATTTTTAGATGCAAGGGTACACAAATGGCTTGAATCCAAAAGTACATCAACAAGTGAATAAAAACATTGTGAATATAACAGTTAGTCATTATGTCTATTTTGCAAATACAATCAAATTAAATAAGAAGGGGCTAATTAACAAAATGGAGAGTATTTATTAAATTAATCGAATGATTTAAAATACATCTTCTGAATGTACCACTAGGTACTGAAATTTGTTCTTATTTTTAACATGAAATATATTCACTGCTTGTATAAACTATGCATCATAACACTATAACGTAGAAAAGCTTTTTAAGCAAAATTTGTGAGTTTACGTATTACAGTCTCATTTTGGCTAGTCATAAGATCAATGTATTTAAACATACATGGTCTCTTCCAGTAATATTTATCAATCTATAATTTTCTCAGATCATTAAATAGGGTGCATTCAATAACAAAGTGGTACTCATCATCTAATTTATCACATATGATACATTTTCTATCATTGTATGGAATACTAGTTGGCCTATGCCATCTACCTGTTTCTATTGCAAGATGATAAGAAGATGTGCGTAATCTACTTAATGCTATTCTATGCTTCGGAATGATAACTACATTTAAATATGTTTTAAAATCAATATTGAAGCTTATTTCACGATAACATAATGCTCTTGTGGAAAATATCAAGTCAGAACTCCATTTTTGTAAAAAGTTATCGTTTAGCCTTTGCTAAACTAAGTTTAAAAACAGTTGTTTATTTCCGACACCTTGAAACAACCAAACATAATAAAATCCTAAAGATAATTACATTGTTTTGTTCACATACATGAACGTGGAAGAGACCGATTGAACCGAAAGTAAGATGATTTGATTAGACATAAATACATACATGTACAAGAAAATATATTCTCATTCACATATGTTAATCTAAGCTGGCAAAGGAACTAAACAGATAATGAAGATAAAGCGTGATACAAATAGTTGCTATACCTAAGATGTTTTTGAACATACTTCAATTTGTGTTGGCTCCACATGGAGTATGTTTTTGCGTAAATCATGAATGAGATCACATTAAGCGAAAACATGCAGATTGCTTTGGGGAAACTCATCTAACTTATTTTGCAAGATTTTAACGCGGGCGTTGATGCAATGCAAGGACAAGCAGCAACAATTTTGCGATAATGGAGAAGGTTGATGCAAAGAATGTATGTGTACAAAGGTAAACATTTTCACAGATTCATCTCTTTAGACTGTAAAATTTATATAATTTATAGGTGCAATTTGAAATAAGGGCTCAATGTATCTAGTATTTACCTGTTTTTATTTCGACGTGGAGATAAAATGTGTTCAGTAGCGTAGTTTCCGATAAAAGTTGGACCAACGAGGAAGTGTACAGTGTCACCACGGGCAAGTTCACCGATCCAGCACATGATCCAGCTCTAGTTGTTCGATTTGTAAACGTGTACCTCTTCAATTATGTATTGTTTACCATTGGTTATAAATGTAGACTCAAATTTCAATCGCTCGAATATAATATGACAAACGTAATAATCAACAGTTCAGAGGTGAGGCAAGAGACAACGCCTAGGTACAATGCTGTACATATCGGGGAGGAGTTAGTTGAATGAACAGCACTAATTCAGTAGAATGATATTCTTCTTCAGCAAAATCTACTAAATATCATAATCTTGGATGTTCTGTCCCTGTGTATGTCCCTGTTTACTGTCAGTTCTTACGTGGACAATATTTGAATTCATATTTAAAATTGATAAGTATTTGAAGGTTGCACCTAAAAATTAAATAAGTTGGGTAAAAAGTATTAAATATTTAATTTATAAATTATTCTCTTTTTGAACACGATTATTCCCTATTGATTATATTCTAAAATATGTAAGCGTGTATTGTTTTACATTTCAGGTAGTTAGACTCGACAGAAGCCCGCTGATTCGTTTGTTACTTACTTGGATATTCATATATGGGCGTGCGGTGTAAAGATGCGAGAAGGGCCCTAGCATCAAAACCATTGACGAATAGCTAAGGATACATGTCACGTTTTGCACTTTAAAACCAGTTTAACAACTTAGTAATCTGCTCTGTTTTGCTGACCGTTTCAATGCGGTAACACCGGTTGATATGTGTAATTATTATTGACAACAGATTCCTGCTCATGCCGGTGCGACGCGCGTTTTCTGAGCTGCAGTTAACATTAATATAAGTGAACAGTTTTAATCAAAATGAGACTGCTGCTGCTTTCATAAAATGTGTGTGCTGTGTGCTCTCGCTTTTAAGAATATAATCATCGATATTCAATTTGATGATGTTAATGCAAATTGTGTATTTCTTGTTGTACTGGCCGTAATACGCTGTGAAAGTCGAGTTCGCATAAAACAATTGGCGGATGTTCTTAAGATGGTCATGCATCAAAGACATCATAACATCGAATTAACATCGAAATGGAATAGCACCTGACTAAAATAGTTGTTAACATTTCGTTAAGAAAGAGTGAACGTTTAATTTTTAATTTCAACAAACAAAAATTGCTTTGAAATCTATAGTAATAGTGTTAGTTAGTGGTCAAATCAAATGGTTTTGAGTAATACAGTGCGCATTTTCGGTGTTTACATGTTGTAATTGGTTTTAGGAAATCGTTTACGTCTTCAATGGAGCATTTTTTGTAAACAACACTATATCTCACGTCGTCAGTGAAACGGAGTACGAAGGCTGAAAATGACATGGCTTTGTATAATATTTGCTCATAAGGAAGCAACTGTAGCTATTATATCAATACATTTGAATAGAAATATACAGTTTCAAACATTTTAAAATTTCAATAATCAATCGGAATAAATGGACTTCTTCTCAAACATTTAAATCACTTTTAATTGACATTTATTCATTGTAACTTCGTGAATTACATAAGTGGAGCAAGACTTATGCTAGTATATTTGTTGATAATATTACAAATTTCATGGGGTTTTACATAGAACAATTATAAAGCTGGCACTAAAAATTTCGATTTGACCACACTCGAAGCATGAAAAACGTACATACTCGTATTTGAATTATGTAAACAATATGATTGTGCGTGTAGTGACACAATCTATTCTACACGCTCTTTTTGAACAATGTACCCCAGAATAATAGCATTGTTTAGTTGATTAGTTTGTCATGCATCAACATTCTTTCCAATGTTTGATATGGAATGCTTTTAACCTCCAAACACACATAGTGTTGATACAATATAATATGCTTCTCGCTAATAGCTTCATTACCAAACTAAAAACACATGTTGTGACGCAAAGCAGAGTTATTTTTCTGATTTAAGTGCTCACATACGTTTTGGCTTTTTTTTGATGAATATACTTGCGCAAACGAACTTCGTGAGTATATTAAAACGGTTACCATATAATTGTGCAGTTGGGCTACGAACTTTGCGTTATAAAATACTTAACTTTTCATCAGTAAACACATCGTAATATGACTGGAATATTTCAGTTGTTATTATTGGTCATCGCGACTCTCGCGTCCGAGCCATCGTGTCCAGCGTGCTCCAAATACGATTATGAGGAAAAGGTGCTCGAGAGAATGATCCGCATGGAGTTCGCTTTTGAAAAGGTATTAGACGAAAACAAGGCTGTGAGCAAATCTGTTCAGCTAGACCTAACGCGGATCAAGGAAGAAAACGAACATTTGCACGCCACCGTTGACGCTCTAAAGGAACAACAGGAGCATGCAGAACGTAGACTGATTTCGCTGATGGAGGAAGTTGAGAGAAACCAGTCCAGCACACTTGAGAATGTTGTGACCGAATCTAACAATACGTTAAAACATATAAGTGCCGCCTTCAATGTTATTAAAGGTAAGGACTGATAGGGAGAATAAATAAAAAAAAAAAAAAAACGTCTATATATCTGATATGTGTTAAATGATTAGGTTGAACAGTAGCCAGAAAACACGCTTATACTATGTCTCTCATTCGGATTTTATTGGCCATTATTCATTGAAAACATGCACGGATGGATGCCGGTTCATCAGTAGAAGTAGTTCGTAATGTTTTAAATAATGGCATTATTCAACCTCTAAATCTTTAACGTGTATGTTGTTTATCTTAGTGTAAAGTGTATTACTGCATAAATAATTCAGGTTCCCAAGAGTCATAAAGTATAACTGCTAAAGTGTTATGTATGCGACATCTACTTGCAGCGTGGTTAACTGTAAATATATCTGACATTGTAAACAGTCCATGTACATCCGTTGCTTTGATAGAAGTTGAAATGTAATCATCACTGATTATTGTATAGCTACTATTTGTTGATTTAAGTGTAAGACCGTACTTTATTTCACGAGTGTCATGAAACAACATATCTTCCCGATTTGAGAAGCCACGAGTGCAAATATAGTTTTTAGTCTTAGGCGAATACAAATTATGTGTAAATGAATGAAGGTCACCATTCAGATGATACTAGACTATTAAGTAAATGAGAGTACAAAGAGGTTTAATACTTTTGACGACGCCTTATTGAATTTAAAACATATATTCACGTTACATTATGATATTAATAAGTTCTATAAAATACAATACGTTCAACTTAATTAAAGAAACAATCCGCCAATCATGTTTTTTCTCCTATATATAAAGAAAACAAAATAACAGCTACATGTGCTGACATAAATTGTGTCACACTTTATAACCGCGCCCTAACTTATCAAATTTTGTAATGGATTTGTAAATTTTAAATGATACGACATGAACTGAAATGCTTAAGTATTTTGAAAAGATATGTTTTTTTCCTTAGTTAATTGACAAATATAAGGGAATATGGATTAAACAAATAACTTGGTCTCCAAAGTGAAAATCAGTCACAGTGAATGGAACAATGAAGCCTATACATGAGGAAATTCGTATTTATTGTAACAACAGAGATTCCCTTTAAATTCGCACGATATTTTTATAATGCATAGTAAAATTATAGTATTTCGAAAAAAATAAACTGATTTACAGATAAAGTAATCGTCCCAGAGGTGTATTTCCACGCCCGCTCGCCACAGAGCACCACCCTTACCACAGGTGAGGTGATCGTGTACAAGACAGTAGAGACCAACCAGGGCAACGGCTACAACGCTACTACGGGGAAGTTCACCGCTCCAACACGGGGACTCTACTTGTTCTTCATGCACACGTGCACACCATACAACAAATATAGTTTTCTGCAGATAGTGAAGGAAGGCTCACTCCTCATCGCAAGTGTACATCGTGACAGTAACAATTATGTATGTTCCAGTAGTCAGGTGTTTGTTCAGCTAAATGACAGGGAAAGTGTCTGGGTACAATGTTCGAGTGGTGGCTCGACCACACAATTGTATGATAGTTCAAATTATTGGTCAAGTTTTGGTGGTGCTATCATTCACAACTGACGTGATGTGTGTCCGCAGTGTTAACAAAAGAAAGTGATTTAAATAAAACTCGCTAAAGCTCAAGCACAGGATTTGGAGCGACACCACGTGCCTTTTATGTGGAAAACAATCGCGTTTTAATAAGCATTTATGTTGTAATATAGTATAAGATATCTCCTCTGCCTGCATGTGGTTGTCATGGATTGTATTTAAAACTGAGAGCACATGAAAATGTTAATATCAATTAATTGATTGTGTTAAACTCATATGATGTATTAGTATGCAACATGTTTTGTTTCTTTATCTTATGTCTATGTCCTATCAGATTGATTCTGTGTTAACCGCCTGGTTCCAATTTCAAACTCGATGTCATTGTAAAACATCAATATAAGGCTAAATGCTTTCATGTTTACTAGTTTCGATTGCAAACCTTTTCATTGCGGATGACTGGCGCTCATTTATACCATATTTAAATTCAACATATGAAGCGAATACTATTACACACTGTTTGTAGTGAAATAAGAAAACAATACATTAAACCATATGATTACCATTAGCCTTCAAATCAAAAGTAAACCAAACTTATGTCAAGTAAATATGCTATTATTGTAAATAAAATGCTATGATTGAATGTTGTAACATATAAAGTTAAATACATGTTATGTTATTTTCTTTGTAGCACATCCAAAAATGGTTTCATGTGTAGCTTTGTGAATAAAGTTTTCTTAGCTTTATTTTGAATTCTGAAATACGTTGTTTGTTCTTGTTATGTTTGGAAAGCACAAACTAAATTATTATATTAAACACAGCCTAATTTAATATAAGCCAATGGCATTTCTAAAAGTTATTGTAACACTTTTTGATATCTAGACCAGGAGCGCATCCAGAATTCCACGTGAGAGGGGGCGTAACTTAGGGGCGTAACCTTTTGAATTGCACCCTCTCTAAGAACCTTAATTTTGCCGGTTTAAAGTTGAAATGGGATTCGGGTGAGGTCCGCCAAGAAATCTTTTGAAAGATTTAAGGGGGAATGGGCGCGCGCCGGGTGTGCCCCCCCCCACTGGAACAGCTTGTGTAGACAAGATATCTTGAACAATCAGAATCTATGTAATTTTCTTATATGAACAATGGTTTAAAAATTAACTTGTCGTTCAATGTCAGCTTTCAAAGTATAGTAAGTCCATTTGTGAAATGAGTTTCTGCGCCTAAAACGCTTCTAAGTGAAAAAAGTATAAAATGAAAAGTTTACAATATAAAATAAACTTTAGTTGTAAATATCAATACTATCAAGAGTATTTTTAAAATTATAGATACTTGCCGAATTAAGCAGTTTTGTACAATACCATAAAATGAAATTGTTTATAATAATCGCTGAACATTGTGAAAGCAATGCTTCTATCAATATTCCAAATATCAAATCATATGATGAAAAACGCATAGCCACTAGGTCAAAAGCCAAGGACATATTTTGAAAACATGTCTAGCATGACAAACGTTTACATCTCCTCCTTTTAATCGACTCATGAAAACTGCTTTACACACAGGTATACACCCATTGTGTGGGCAAGCTCAGACCATTCACTTCCGCAAAAATGTGTATTACCCCTGCGGTTCTTTTTGAAGCATTGTCAAAACGCCCGGCGATTGATTTCAAAAGCAGATTTATAAGATGTCCATCTGCTTGAATACAATTTAATATAATTGTCGGACAAGTAACATCCAAACATTTCGAAAATGTTCAAGTTCTTCTCTGACTGTGAATTTTTATTTAACAAGCAAGTTTGAGAATTAATATTCCCCGCCGAATGATCAATTCCGAAGAATAAAACATGTCATGACTTTGACCTAATCCAAACTTTACAAAGAGCCATTTATTTAAAAACATAAATTATAAACAAGACAAGATTTCCATGATGCTTCAGACGACAGTCTTGAACAAGGGAGGTAATTACATTGTGGTGACCATTAAAAAGGAGTTCCATACGGGCATTTTAAGCATGTCTCTAAACGAACAGTTTTTATTGTTTTAATTAACGGGCAAAAACCTGTAACTGACCCGATTCATACAGATTTTGCGCATGCTACATCACACTTTAGGTAAACATATTCCACATAAGATTCATTACTTTATTTCCTGCATATTTTTTATAGAAAAACGGTCTGCGGGGACTCATTTTAGTTGTTTATATTAATTCAAGGTCAATCCATCTTGTGATTCTGACCCGATCAAGAGAAATATTGCACATGTAACACAACACACACTATAGATATATATGAACTTCACATAATCATCATTGCATTGAATTCTTTCACTTAATTAATTAATTAATAATGGTTATGGGTTCACACATGTTAAACTGTGTTATTAATTAAAGGGCAATAACGCATGTGTTAGTGACCGGAACAGGACAATGGTGGGGTGACTTTCAGCTCAAAGGGCCACTATTAAAAGGGTAATCCGGACCCCCCTTTGCTACATTTCATGATATATACCAAAATGACGGGGAAGGACGGAAGTTTATCAGACTGCCGGCATAAATTGGCATAAATGGCGGCGAGCCGAGAAAATCCAAGATGGCCGACAAAGATGGCCGCCAAAATCTGAAAATCAGCTATGCTCTTTTTTACCTTGTTTATCGACCTTTTCATCTCGTTTCAACATAATTTTTCACCTAAACTGTAAGAATGATCATAGTTTATTCTTTTTAGTGATGACATAGCAAGGGAGTGTGGAATTCTAACATATATCTTTTGAATAATTGCATCCAGTAACTTTTTCTTGTATTATAAGATAACTTAAATTACTTATACATCAATAAATATGTTTTTATATGAGTTTTAACCAATTTTTATCCAACCAAAAGCTGTTTCAGGTGGGTGGGGTAAATTGAAGCGGTTCTGAAAACCGGACCTAAAATTGAGAATTTTCTTAAAGTTTCATTGTGAGGAAAAAACTGCTAGGTTGCATGCAACTGACACCTGCAATTATGTTGTATCAAAGCATGATTATCAGGGTAAAAGCATAAATTTGCATAAACAGTGGCGAGCTAAAATTATCCAAGATGGCTGACCTTTAGGTTGGATTCCCGGCAACATGGACAATTTTTCATGATTATATTTATAATAGTATTAAAAAGTGTATAAGTAGATGAAAGTTTATTAATGAACAAATAACAAAATAGTGATATTTAAACAATTATATCATTTTTCAAAATGAATTAACTTCATTAAATTTATGATGGATAACATAATGACTTCCAAGATGGTTGCTAATATTTGATATCTTTGACAAAATAACAGTAGGCACATACAAATAATTTTTACCATTTTGCATATGAGTATATACAAGTGCATCTTAATAACACTTCTGGGAACTAATAAAATCATAAGGCTAATTTAGCAATCTTCTAACTCAACATCTGCAAGTTCAGACATGTACTTGTGTTTGTCAAGCACCCCTAACAATCAAATGCTTCGGTACAAGGTTGCTCATTCGAACACCAAACACAATCATCTTTGCATGAATTACAGCAACTACAAACCAAATCACTTAGCAATTCAGGGGCAGCTGCAGCCTGTGTCATCATCTGAGGAATAAAAAATCCTGAATGTGGATCAACAGTATAACCATAGTCCACTGGATCAGCCAATGGTGTTGGGGATAATGCACCTCTCCAGATCAACAATTGGTACATACATCGAAGCAAGTGGAGCATGAAACTGTCATTGGTTGGAGGAAGTTTTCTTGGTTTTACTTTTGTTGTCTGCAAGAACAAGATTTGTTCTTAAAACATTCAGTGATTTACAATTGTTTTGACCATACAACAAGCCAACAAAAACAACAGCTGCTGCCTTTGTCTGAGGTAAAAGTGTGGACTGAGCCCCAAGGTCTGCAAGATCACTGACTTGCTCTGCCGATTTGGTCATGACTTGGAAAGCTTTTTTTTACCAATACCAAATAATGAAGAACATGTATCACAGCCCGTGATACAAAATACCGGTAACAATATTTGTGTAACTTCTGGCTGAAGAGATTCAACTGCGGAATGAACTTGAATATACCTTGTTCGATCAGAATACGCCACTTTACGACCCGTTTTGAAAAATATCTTTTCAACTCTCAACTGATCAAAATGATGTACAAGGAGAACAAACACGTCGGTGTCCGGACTAGCAACAACAATTGTATTTGCACCTAAATCAGATGCATGTGCAACATAAAATATCAGTCGAACATCTGCTTCCTCCTGGTCGGATGTTAGGCCACCAACAAATGCTACTGACAGACCGGTGACTTTTAAAGCCTTTGTACCCATACCACCAACAACAAACAATGTCTCACCATTGACAAGAATATCATGGCCATGCAATGCAAGGTGTTCTGTATAAAGTTTAGTCAACTCACTCTTACTCTTAGTGCTGGTCAGTATACTTTTCCAGTCCCTGATCTGCATATTTGGTTGAATTGTAACTGGCGCATGGGAAAGATGTGTTTGATACCATAACTGCTGGCTAATACACATCTCCAAAACTCTGAAGCCATTTCCGAGTAAGTGATTTGTCTATTTGATGAAGGTTGAAGCATTTGGACAATAGCCTTCTCATCAAAGACAATACAATCAGAAGCAGCTGGGATACTGTAAATAACCTCATCTTTAACAAGACCTTCAATTTTGTCTAGGAAGTCGGATTTCTTTGTCATTGTTATGGAACCTTCATCAGTGAACAAACTAAGAGGGACTGGGGCATTTTCAAATGATAAAACCCGTTGCAAAGGCACCTTTTTGAATGTATTAATGGCTAAAAGCCGAAGATACATCTCCTCACCATTCATCTGAACAGATTTTGTGGCCGTTCGAACAACAGACTTAGACAGAGCCATGGGTTTTTATTTTAACCCGTGCCATTGGATCAAAGAATGACTTTTTTGTTGACTGGTCTTCTTCAACTATAAACCTCTCACTAACAAAGGTTTACAGCAATCGTTTGCCTGTATCATGACAATTTAAAAGGCTCTCCTCCACCTCAAGCAGGGCTGCTATTCCTGTAGCAATGTTACAAAGGTTGCACGTGCATCACTACACACTGAACTTACACGTGCATTAATAGATATTAAATTCATTTGTCATTTTATTACATTGTTATTGCTCCGGATGGACACATTTGAGCTTTATTTCATTAATCAAAGGGGAGTGAGGTTTTTGTTACTGACGTAATCTAGACGACTCCTACTTGTGCACCAACGCACTGTGTGTGAATATCTCAATTAATTATCATTAATTTATTTTGTTCAGTTCCATAGTAAAAGCTAAATTCAGATGTATGTTTAGCTGTTTTATTTATTAAAGAGCAATAACGCATGCGATCCAAACGAATCTTGCGCATTGTGGCTATAAAGGTTTGGCATGATCTTTATTGATGTATGTTGAGTAGTTACATGTTCAATGCAATATATTTGGTTTTATGTATAATGTTCACATTTACACGTTAGCATACATGCAACTTTTTCACCACCCCCCCCCCCCCCCCTCCCATGATATTATCAAACATCTATAGCCTTGCTCTTTTGAAAGTATCTCGATATCACTGGACTACATGAGCTGCTTTTAAATGAAAAAAAGGGACCAATATAATCGAATACGGCCATAAGCGGAATTAAAAAAGAAAAGGAACGGTTGCACGCGGCCGTTGATGTATTGAATGATTATGACGTAGAAGGTTCAAGGTAGAATACTGTTGTTAGTTGTTAAAAATATTTATAATAATTGATTACTGATAATTAATAATAACCTGATGATATACAAGATAATATATATGAAACGTGAATGAGTCTTTTTAATAAAATAAACAAAACGAGAATACGCACGCAAGTCCAAAACATAGTAAACATACTCGAATTTAAGTAGTTAAAATATCATCATTAGCTAATCTACTGGCGGCCACACCCCTTTTTCATTGAACTTTGTAGAACAGGCAGCTTCGAAGTCAGATTTCACTAAAAGCATCTG
This sequence comes from Mya arenaria, assembly GCF_026914265.1. Classification (NCBI taxonomy): domain Eukaryota; kingdom Metazoa; phylum Mollusca; class Bivalvia; order Myida; family Myidae; genus Mya; species Mya arenaria. Next base: position 15,216,187 of record NC_069131.1, on the reverse strand, counting down.
AAAAGGTCAATTTGAATACATTGACTTTAATTGGGGCAATTTGTATTTCTGAGAGAGGGCCAGGCGTCAATATTCTTTGTAAAGCAGATATTGTTTGTCTAATGAAATAGTATGAGCTTAAGCTTATATCATTATTACCAAGACAAATACCACATGTTTTGACATTTTATAACAAATGTTTTATACTCGAAGGATATATATTATAATAGAAGACCAGCACACGACTTGCTAAGTAGATATTTCTTTGTGAGCTAAACTCTTAAACATGTGAAAATCCAATATTCAGAATCTGTAGTCTATTTCGAAACACCAAAATACTCATCTTACCTACTATAGTATCGTTATAGTATGAAATAAAACAAATCGACAGATACTATTGTTTTAAGCGTAAGCGTGTTTTGTAGACTACATCTCTGAAATATGCAAGCTGTGATAGGGCATGTGGCTTCTATAAAACCTGAAACCTTTTCTTAGAAATAAGTATTTCAATATGTAACCGGGAATTCCATATGTATAAAGCGGCACGTATACTGTCTCGATATAGAGCTAGCTTTTATAGCGACGCGATAGAATGTGCGCTTGCAGACCGAGTGGTCCTGGGTTCGAACCACGACAGGTGCACTTAGCAATTTGTGCAGTCTGTTACATTTGGCACCCAACGTGGAACCCGTGTTGCACGATAGGCCACAAGGGCATTGCATATTTAACTAAGTCTCCGAAATTCGAGGATCCATTTCAAAATAGAGGGGAAAGTCTAACCGGGTATCCTATGTGTATATAGAAGCATTAATACTGTCTTGCTATAGTAAAACAACATTTTAATTATTTTATAACTTTTTTAAAATTTCTGAACTTATTTAAAAAAAGGAACGAGTTTAAGCGCACAATGAACTCCCGTTTATCAATACTGATTTTTTAATGTATTCTCTCTTCGTTGTTTTGCGTCGTTGTGTGTCTCTGGTATTTTAAGTGTCTTCTTTAGTAGGGTTGTGTCTGGAAACTTTGATACTGAAAACTGTCTTGATGTTATATGGGTACCTTTAGGCTTATTTCCGTTACAAACTGTACCGAAAATATAACTCACAGAAAAAAATACTGTAAACGTAAATAAAAATGTCCACTGACAATTAAAACATATGGTCGGTGCAATAATAAGGATATAATGAACATATGTTTTGTTTCGCCTGGGACCGTCTGTGTCTGTAAGGCATTTTGCCTCTAAACAGGGTCTTCGCCCAAATAGTTCACTAGCCGGTATGTCCCTGTTTTTTTTCTATCTTATCATTATGTCATTTAGTCCCCTTTTCTCAAAGGAGAACGCCTTATCTTTATGTGATTTTGATGTTTGATTTATGATACACGTACGTTGCTTCCTTGTTAGACATTTTAAATGTTTATTTTAACGTACTTACTATAGAAATATGAAAGTATAAGACTGTAATTTTCCATGCTTTGTAGCATGTGTCTTCATTTGTGTAAGAAGGTAGAAGGAAGTAAGATATTTTTTTGTTTTAAATCACCTGACACTGAACTGAAATAATAACAACTTGTTTACTACCTATAAAATCATCAACAGGTAGTAAGGGTTTTGGTTTCGTTCGTGTCAAAGAGTTTTGATTTGGCTAAATTAGAACCATTGCATTGTTAATTTTCTTCTATTGCTTTTGTTTCCTTTTTTCCGATAAATAGGGACATTGCTTTAAAAAGTATTCAAAACATATCCAAAATGGAAATATTGCAATACGAAACGGATGTATGCAAACTATATATAAATGTGGAACTAACGCTGTATCAGTGGGCAAAACAGTGCCATCCCTTGTACGGATAACACGTGTATAACTACTGGTATCAGGTAACCATTCATTATTGAATAACTGATTTGTGGTTTAAATGTTTTTTGGCCGCTAGGCGTGACACTGCTATTGTTATTAAACTATTAGCTCATTCTTAGTACGCATTTATCAACACATTCAACTTTCCTAAAATCCGTGTCATTTTGATGTATAAACTACTGTTATTAGTTGTTATCATATTATTATGATTAATTAATACTTTTTCACAACTACCTGATTATATACATGTAGATAAGACGAATGTTCTGGAATATTACATTGAATCATGTGCATTGGTTTTGTGTCAGTTTTTGAATATATATATTTATCTTCAATATTTTCTCTGTTATTGAATAATAACAAACAAATGTTTTATGCTATAATAGGAGGAAAACAGCTAGTATCCAACCTCTGATGTATAAATATACCACGCACGCAGCTGTGCTACGTGTCATACAGATAACTCTAAAAACTATATCACTTTTCCACTGAACACATTGCAATATGACTGGATTACTTCAGCTGATGTTATTGGTCAGCACGGCCCTGGCCTCCGAGCCATCGAGTCCTGTGTGCTCCAAATTCGACTACGAGGAAAAACTGCTTGATAAAATGATCCGGATGGAGTTTGCATTTGAGCAATTAAGCAATAGGATGGGCCAGGACTTGAAAGACATTCGAGAGGAGAAAGAACGTTTGCAAGCGGTCGTTGATGTCATGAAAGACCAACAGAAGCAAGCAGAACGTAGACTGGTTTCGCTCATGGAGGAAGTTGAGAGAAACCAGTCCAGTACACTTGAGAGTGTTGTGACCGAGTCTAACAATACGTTAGAACAAATAAGTGCCGCCTTCAATGATATTAAAGGTAAGGACTGAAAATGTTATCTCTAAAAAGAAGCTATGCTTAGGTACAATATTTTTCTGCCATATCGAATACAAATCAAGGCATACATACATAACATATAATCAGAGAGAGAGAGAGAGAGAGAGAGAGAGAGAGAGAGAGAGAGAGAGAGAGAGAGAGAGAGAGAGAGAGAGAGAGAGAGAGAGTATAATATAGACACACAGGCTAAGTATCTGATATTGGTAAGAGATTGGACAGTATGGATAAGAAAGCTAAACGCTTTTGGCGTGTCTCTTTTCTGTCACACCCTTGATCTGCTTACGAAATGTGAAGGATGGTGTAAAGTTAAACTTATTCACAGTGTTTATGAAATGCATGCACTTTGACAGATGAATATAAATAGCAAGACCGGACTAAGACATAGGGATGGGTAGATACTATAAATATGTTTGATTAAATAATTCTATCTGGCTCCGTAAATGTATAAATTAATTTATAAACCATTATAAATGAATGGCTGACGATATTTTTATAAATACCAGGTGTTTATTTTGTGAAATAGTTTTGTTATCTCTAATACTGTTGATCACAATTAGATTTCACCCGAATACTCCCCCTTGGTGTGTTGTCATGTACATGTGTTTGAAATTGACAGCACGTGATGAAAAGGTGTGAGATTTCAATTACGTTTTGTGTTATAACTCGTATAATATATGTATGTTGTATGCTTTGCAGACTCAAAATAATAGATTCTTCAAAAGCTTTCCTGATTGAGGGAGTTAAGCTTTTACCGTTTCCTTATCATGTGTCTAAGCCAATACAAAATTGAATATATGCTTGGCGATAGGTTTCAATTTTGAGACTCATTATTAACAGGCCGGAACACCCCCCAGAAAATCAACAAAAAAACACACTTAGTACATTATCAAAAATTTCTTTGAGAAAGAGACGCTCGGGACGCTTACAGCAGAAGCCCGGGAAAAGCAATCGTCAAAAAAACAAACATTAAAACAAACCCATATGCATAAAAGTGTTTGGCTGATTACTAGCGATCAAAATGTACACCGTATGCAGATGCAGTCTTTAAAGCAAATACTGTTTTTTTATAAATAAATATAGACAAGGATGGTCTACGTCCGTAAACGAATCATATACATTGTTTAAAAAGAACCTACGGATAAAACTTTCCTATGCATTATAAAATATATACTTAATATTGCATATATTGCATTAACACGGTTTAGTTTGTCATCATACCACATCATGAATGAGAAGGGAAGACACTTGAACATATCTCGTGCAGATATAATTTGTACATACTGTATAATGAATGTAATAGAAACCGAATACAATTTTCTCCATGTTTGTCCATTGTTCAGTGAAATAAAAAACTCAATACGTTAAACCATATGAGTGATAAATATTTTTCCAAGTAATCTATCAAAATATATGTATAAGGCTTGAAACGCATATAAAAAAAATACTATGTGTTGTTTCACTTATACTACTGCTGCTTTTTAAGATACCGAATAATAAAGTATACGAAATAGTGCCTTAACTACATGTATTTTACGATGCCATACTAATGAATGATATTAGGAAAACACAGATTTCACCAATTTAAAGGGACTCGCACATGTTCTTGGACAAAACAATAGTTTTCCCGGTAATGCATCTGAAAACATATGTTTTATCATTAGTTTACTCTATGATATCGAAATTGAAGAAAACAACAACAAAAATTAATAAACAAACATATTTTGGTTCGGGTGCGAACCCACGCCGTTAAAGTCAAGAATAAAAAAACCGCCGCCTTCTCCACTAGGCCATAATGACTAATAGAACAGTAGACGGATAGTTTGACCTTTAAATAATACATTGATAACATCACGTTATAGTGTCACTAACCCAATCACACAGCAATGAAATTGCTGAATCCCGTAAATAACACGATTTAAATTATGGTCTTGATAGAAGGTATTTGAGCAAATATTAACATTTGTTGGAGGGTTCCAGCTGCCACTTTCTTAGTTTTAACACTTCTAATGATTTTCAAAACTTTATTTCTACGTAATAAAAATGCATTTTACAAATCATGAACGAATCACTTTAACATCACTACTGGCTGTCTTGACACTGGCCTTTTATTATAACCGTCAGGTAGATTGTACTATAATTTTGTAACTTTTAAATCTTGATTTGAGATGTATTATGGTATGTAATGTAATGTTTGTTAAACTATTTTTAAATTGTTTCTAAGTGTATTAGTTTTGTACATTTAGTTTTGAATTGTGTTTCTTTGAAAGGTCAAAAACCAACCAGCGAGATGACACAAGTTATATTATCGAATTGGCACGGCCTTATAATAGTATTAATCACTGCCACTGTTTTGTAAATAGTAAACAGGTATTTTGGTAACACTACTTGATATCGTCACCCAGCCATGCAATAACCGTCTTATAAATATGTTTTTGCGAATAATGCTTTTACATTGCTAGTGAATATTTTAGAGAAATTTTCCATTTAAAATGTATTTGGGATAAAATAAAAATAAAAATTTCTTCACCATACTGTTTATTTTTAATTTTTAAAATTGATAAAATTTCATTTAAAATGCTTATTTCAGCTGAATTCAGTGTGCGCGTGAACAATGCCTAAGAATGGACCGTAGGGCTTCATCAGTCCAGGCTATAAGCGATATTTAACATATTAATGAAAACCAAGTCTCACTGTACGTCACTATGACCAAACTACCACAAACACGTGTGAATCATTAATAATACAATGGTTGATGTTATGCGTTGTAAATAAAACTAGAGTTCCTTAATTTTTCATTTTTTTTTTTATTTTTTTTTATTTTTTTTTTTTTTTTTTGTGGTTCACAAAAAAACTTTTTGTTTCTTAAAAGATTAATATGAAAATATCTCCATCTTCTTTTAAACAGAGTGATTCATAGTGAAGTATCATAATATCATATGTATTGCGAAGCCAGTTTTGATTGTTAATCCAAATGCTCGAGACGCCATTAGAGTATCGCAAAGGTCGTCTTTCAAATTAGGCATGATTTTCCTGCTATCTTCTTCGCGTTGTTCGTTGAGATGTGCAGTTTAATAGGCAATCACGGGTGATATGGGGCATTTACCACAAAATGGATTATAATAAGGCATTTCCGAAATGCCACTATAAGAGAAAACATATTTTAAACCTCATTTATTTGCAGAACGGTGAAAACCTTAATATATTCCAAATTGTCGTATCAGAATCACATTTTAAGTAGAAAAACATGTCGTTCCACGAAGTACTGGTGGCATTTGGAAGAATGAAGACGAACTAATATCACACTATTTGTTAAATGTCTGTTAACGCTTAGAAATAATTGATCTATTGCATTTTTACAACCATCCAAACGATCCAAATGCATTTGATAGTTTACCTAATCAGGCCAAATTGACATTGAAGTAAAACAACAGAAATGACAGATACACAATTTCCAAATGATAATAATATAACATAATCGTGTTCGGTCTCTCATAGGACAATGACCAAGAGCAAGCGCCGAGCGTTAACGGAAGAAAATGTTTATCATTCAGAATATTAACTTGCCCATATTAAACGGCTGTTTGTATAATAACTGTTAGTTTAAAGGCATCAATGACTGTTTTTGGTCCTAGAATCTGGTCGGGGCCATCCCCCAAAATAATGATCCAGCACACAGTGTATACGCAATGACCACTCTCAATTTCTTTTGCGATATGTATTTTTATAACAGCACAAAATAAAACAAACAAAAACAGCAGTAGAAGTAATATTCGGTTATTTAAATGGAGCCCAGTATATTCTAGCAGGAAAAAACTGTGCATGAAAACACCTACCGATTCTTAAATAACCCTCAAATAGCATCTTTAAACTCAGGGCATTGGCGATTATGTTAAGTGTTGTTCCCCAATATAATTTTGGATTCATGTGAAAGGGAATTGCTTGCTAATTAGTAATAGCAATATACAATTCTTTCGAATGATATCAAAAATAATATGGGGTCACCAGACACCCACAATTCACATTATTATACATCGGATACCTTAAAGTCATATCATAAACAAATAGTATAATTATATCACTATAAGTAAAGTTTTATTCATGTTGTGTGATACATGTTTGGTATATCGGTGTTGTGTGGTATGCTTTACGTTAAGCGTCTGTAAGGCATAAGCCGTCTGTCCATTATGTTATAGTGATGTAAACCTATTTTTTATGTATTAACAAATGACTTCTCTTAACTTTGTAAACATTTTTACCCCCATATTCATAAAAAATGAATTTTTATCAGTTACAAATTGGAAACAAAACCGATACTGTAATTATAATTAAGTGCGCACAACGTCATTACGAAATTTGTATATCACGTGACTTTCTGAACATCTAACATTTAATGTTGCTTTATGCATTTGTTAACTCAGAAATGTTTGGTTGAAATAGTTTTATTAAATGAAATATTCATACTTACACTGTTTTTTTCCTAAAATATTTCACTTGAAAGCTAAATTATATAACTTATATTCAACTGATGAAGGTAATACAGGTAACAAGAAGGTAATAAGAATATTAGTATTGACACAATACTCGCTCATGTTTTTGGAAAAAAGTAGTTTTCCCGGTAATGCATCTGAAAACACTTATTGTATCGTTTTTATATACTCTATGATATCGAAATTGCAGAAAAAATTCATTAATTGTGTAAAAATTATTTTTAGTGGGATTCGAATCCACGCCGGTAAAGGCAGGAAAAAATAGTTTATCAAAACCTCAACCGTTAGACCACCAGGACGTTTACAATAGTAGTCTATATTTTATTTCTTAACAACAAATTGCTTACATCACTTGTCAATTAACTAATCAAGCGACAACAAATCTGTAATTAAGTGATTATTAGCGTTGTTAATGCTTATATGAAAATTGTAGTCTTCGAAGACGATATGTGAGCAAATATCAATATTAGCTTAAGGATTCCAGTCTTTTTTGTTTCTTAGTTTTGACGCTCTTCATTATTCGCCACACTTTATTTCGTCAAAAAAGTGCATTTAAAAACAACAACATTTAAACAAATTATGCATTAACTAATTGAGATATGTTAGTGTTCCTTTTTTATACATGCTAAACATATCATAGGGGAAAACATGAATCTAGTCACCATTCAGGTAAGAACAGGACTTTTAACGAAAAAAAAATTACAAAGGGATTGACCACTAACATCGGAGTAATGAATTAAAAATGCATATGATATTCATTAATTCATCAAACAACAATACGTTAAACTTAACCTAAGAAAAATCACTGAACATGAGTTTTCTTTTATGCTTTTAGATGAAATACGGAGTTTGATCAGTGAAATCACAAAACTGAAAAGATCAATTTGATTTTATTTTCACTACAAAATAAGGAGTGAAAAATATCAACCTTAAGAACTACTTTTAAAGTCCATTGTAGTGCTTCCCCTTGATCAAAACTAAACACGCCACTTTTGAACTAGAACTAGAACGGCTTTTGTTGCCAAAATTGTTAACAACCTAGCGTGGTCTTTACTCTTTACCTGGGATTCAAGCAAATCAGGCTGATCTCTGACAGTGAAGTATGACAAAATACCTATACTGAATATCATGAAATAAACTCTAAAACTAAGAAAAATGTTTTTGTCCAATGACTTTCAGGAAGTAGTACTTCGGTCATGTTTTATACCCTCTTTGTTTTAAAAGTGCTTTCGTTTTTTTTTAAACATAGATGCTCTCATTATACTTCTTTTATTTAAAAAAATGCAATAAAAATGAGTGAATAATAAACTATACAAAAATAAATATCCGAGAATTTTTTCTCCACGAACCAGAAATATAAAATTGACAGCTGCGTCATTAGCTATAATTTTGCTTGAGAGGCGTCCCATGGGAAGTGGGGTAGAAAATAATCTTTTAAAAAAGGGGCATTTTTTTTAAATACTCCGAAAAAAAGTATGAAAGAACCAGAAAAAAATATTGAATTTAGTGTAAGATCGTATTTTATTTCACGCGTGATCATAGAAAATATATATTTTCACTTGTGGCTTCGTCACTCGTGAAAATATGTTTTTCTATAACACTCGTGAAATAAAATACGATCTTACACTGAAATCAACAAATATCCCTTATTCCTTCTATATCTAATGAAAACAGTGTCATCAACGTTTTTACTGTTGCATTTGCATATGTAACTTGTCACACAATTTATCAGGGCAACACTTCTAAATTCTAGCCGACTATAAAGCTATTTTAATAATAGTATTCTATTAAATTGGTTTGCTTTAAAATAATACGAAATAAAGTGACGTGCTCAAGTAATTTAATACAAATACAAATAGGTGGTTTTTCAGTGAAATTAAAATGATATTTCACTGATTTTAACAGTGTAAATATCAAATTGATATTTTTGACTGTAAACATGAGTTTCAGTTTTGGCTTATAGCCTGCTCTAATGCCAAAAATCAAATGTCAGCGCAAATAGTGTTTTCACACAATTTTATGAACACCAAATATAAATGTTAAAGTAAAAATTTATTTAACTGTTACTTTGCAGATAAAGCAATCATTCCATCGGTGTACTTCAACGCCCGTTCTCCACAGACCAGCACCCTGTCCACAGGTGAAGTGATAGTGTACAAGACAGTGGAGACAAACCAGGGCAACGGCTACAGCTCCACCACGGGCAAATTCACTTCTCCAGTCCAAGGTCTCTTCTTGTTCCATACACAAACGTGTACACCTGCATCAAAATATGCTTACCTCGCGATAGTAAAGGAAGGCTCAGTTCTCATTGGAAGTAGTCTGTATGAAGGTAATTTTGCTGACTGTTCTAGTAGTCTGGCGTTTGTACAGCTTGAAAAGAAGAAACTGTCTGGGTGAAATGCTCCGCTGGAGGCTCGAACAGACATCTGTATGAGTCGAGTTATAGCTGGACCAGTTTTGGTGGTGCTCTCATTCACAACTGACATGCTGTAGTTCGAAGTTTTAACAAAAGAAAGTAGTTTCAATGTATAATGGACGTTAAATCTAAAGCACAGAACGTAGCGTGATTATTATGTGAAACTGTTTTGTTATAAGTTGTTCACATCTAACAGCGCGTCATACAAGATACAACACTAGTCTTATAAAAGGTTTAAAATAATATATATATATATATATATATATATATATATATATATATATATATATATATATATATATATATATTTGTGTGTGTTATATCGTTTGTGTTTTTTCGTCTGTTAAATGTTATGCAGACTCGAAATAGGTGAAGTTTTGAAGCTACTAAAATCACCAACGGGATAAGTGGAATAGACAATTTTCGTTAAATAAAATAATCATTAATTAGGTGAGTTCCCTTCGGACTCAAGCCAATACAGCTGACCTCGAAAAAAAAACTGGGACCATATGATATCACCTAATTAATAGCTGTTTATATGAAAAACATTGAAAGGCTGTAGGCGCGACAAGCGTGATCATATTTTTTTTACAGTTCTGTTCACAAGCAATAAAAATCGAATCTTATAATTAATTTGAGTGGTCCCAAACTGAAACCGGTAAGTGCCTGTCACGACCTTGTAATGGGTAATGTAAATTGATATTTTTTAATACAATAAGCTAGTTTCATAACAGTAACTGATAAACCTAAATGTACTAGGATTTATGAACATTGATTTCATCTCGCAAGTGAATTGATAGTGTAAGAATGATTAAATGAAACCCGATATTGGCTGAGGTTGTTTAGACTCTTCGTAGTAAGTGATGTAAGGCAAGGTCTTTAAGTCAACACATTTCTATTTTCTGCGTAATTATCTCAACTTATCTACTCTCCTCGTTGTCTCAATACAATTTATTTAAGATACTTTGGCTTTCTTTCAAATTAACTTTAACGATAGAAACTTATGAACGTATTTAAATAAAGTGGTCTTTGAACTCGCACTTTTTTAAACCGCTTTACACCATACGTACAATTTTGTAACTCCGGCATATTAATCATTTTAACATGTCATGTCAAAAAGTAGATCTAACGATACCTGATTTCGATTTGCGGGACTTATGTCTATAGGCCTGCGACCTGCAGCCTGCAGCCAAATAATGGAATTGTTTTGGTCGCGAAGGATTTTGAGAGAAACCAGTCATTATTCTAATCAGGCGTTATAGCAGACAGTGTCGCAATGCTATGCAAGTTACCCTGATAGTTTTCAATTATCTGGATAATCATGTTGGCAGCTTTGTATGCAGCTGACCGATGTTACAAAGTTTTGAATGGAGAGCAGCCAATGTCACTGCGGTCAAATTATTAAACGAGGAATTATTAGGCTGGGATAGTTTCTCTTAAGTTAGGCAAAGAGTGCCTTTGAAATGCAGATCAGTTCAAGTGAGTTGGCACTATGGTTATCGAATTTGTAGGAGATAATTCAGTGATATCAGTGTTCGTGTGTTCATGCTATGTGCATGCAGAAGGGCACACGAGCAAGTTCCTTGAAGCGAGCTTCCCACAAGACTACACACCGTCAACTATTTATATAGCTTGGTGTACCGGCTACAGCACCAACATGGGCAAGTTCATCGCTCTAGCACAGGCGCTCTATGGTATACACGTACACATATGCCGCTACAAACAAGTTTGCTTATTTCCAGATGGTAAAGGAAATGTCAGTCTTCATGGCAAGTTATCTTATTGACGCATAATAAACTAATTGTTCTGACAGTCATCCAGTTTGTGTATTCTTTGATTCCCATGTTGTTAGTGCAAACACTAATGAATGTTTGCTATGACTGTCTGTTTATAACATCACAATATCGTAGTTTGAATTCACGAGTCTTAATTTATTCCATAAAGAACAATCATTCAGTTTGTGGCTAGACAAACCGCTATTATTTCGCTATATGTGAAAGGTTTATGAATACGGTTTCCTAAACAAAACAAAACATATTGGTTTTTAAGGACTTTGTTTTATGAAATAATGAAATTACATATCAAGGCTGTAATAAAATGTTTCTATTTAAACATAGTTTTCGCTATGTACAAGAAAAATGCCATGTATTTGGATGTTAACCCTCTTGGTACTACGGATAACAGGTTTATTTGGCCGGTATTCCGGTTTTCGTGGTTAAGTACGCCGGAGTCCACTTTAAACTGGATTTGGACACCATAAGAAAGGAAGCAAACATAAAAAGCATATATAATGATTTTAATTACAAATTTATAGTATATGTTTTGAATATGGCAACATTTTCGAAAGAAAATATACATGTATTTATCGGGGGAGATCCCTAAAGCCCATTTAAACCAATACTGCTTTGCTAATAAAAAGGGGCATGTTCTAAACATAGTCGATATAGGAACCACCACTAGTATTTCAGTGGAGAAGATTATAATAAGGCTTGCGGAATATAGCTCGAAACAATACTTAATTTAAACAACATTTAATTGTACAGTTTGACAGCGTAAATAATTCAAAATGCGGAGGAATTATATGCGGTCTGTATGTTATCCTATCTGATGTTGTTTCGATTTCCTGGTCCCTTTGATGTATAGCTATTAGAAGAATATCCCTTCGTGATAGAATGTAATTTATATACTGAACTCCGTAAAAGATACATTCTAAAACATTATTGGTCCAATCCAATGTATAAACTGAAACAACTCTTCGAAAGTACTAATATTTCTAAACTCAGAAAGTTATGCACATACGTAGATAAGGCTTTTAAATAGAAAAAGTTTAAGTTAAAGATAAACAACCGTCATTTTTCATTTTTTTATGTTGTTATAATATGTAGGTTACATTTCATTGTATGCATTGGTAAATTTATTCTTTGATTTGAATGTATTGAAGATCGATATTTTTGATTTTGAAATGTGTAAATGTATAATGTGTAAAAGGTTCACTTTTCTCAGATTTCTATGTTGCACTATGTCGGCAGTGTATGTATTAATAGGTATTTGAACACCTTCTCCGTATATGATGTCGACTGGCACCTTTAAGTATTACTTTGTCTCTAATCATGTCCTTCGTTACCTGTAAAACCTTTCAAAATATTTAAAACAATCCTTACGTGCTCCACTTGCTATGTCTTTTGTAAATGTTAAATCGTGTATTTTGTTTTTCTCACGGGCCATGTGGCTTATTGAACCTGTATTTAAAATAAACCATCTATCTATATTATTTTATATCGGTATGCAAGCCGCGTAATTCGTAAATCAATACACGACTAGAATGTGTCTGAAGTTTATAAAACCTATTTAAATACAAAACGTTAGAGTGTTAGAGTGCGACATTTATAAACTTTCTGTCGCATTCCAAAGTGTTCTCACTCGCTTTGTTCGCTCGAAATTTATATATTATATAAATATATTTACATTATTGTTTGTTGCAATACATATTAATTATTGCTTGCGCTGGGTTATAGTTCAGCGTTGGTATACACTATAAAGACAAATGCTAATATTTTTCTAAACTATTCCTGAAAACGTTCTTAACGCATCTTTAAATACATATGTGTTCCTGGACCCCTACCATAAGTGGCCTACATATTGATATACATTTTACTATGCGTCCAAACATTTAAAGGATTTCCACAAGTGTACATTTCTGTTATGGCCACCTCGGTTTTCGATGGAGGCTTTGCACGAATACAAATTAAGATCCATATGGAATTAATGTTGTTGTGTTGATATCTCAATATGGTAAATTCATTGCACAAGTCTGGTTGTACGTCACAAGGTATACATGACAAAAAGTAGGGGAATGGGTGTGCAGTTGTGTTTTACAAATCATGAATTTATTAATATAAATCATCGCGATTTCTGATTTGAAAGACTCGATTTAAAGCGTAATATCGTATCCATGTGTTATATCAAATCATTACTCGTTGTATTTGTTCATCAAATGTCATATTAGGGCAATTCCGAACATGAAATGTAATTTTACGATATTGCATAACATTAAATGTTATCATACGCATTCCCAGACATGAAATTAAATAAAACGATATTGACAAAGGTGAAATTTCATAGAACAGTATTTCCGTACTTGAAATGACAAAATACGACATTTTCTAACATAAAATGTAATAATAGTGCATTTCTGAGCATCAAATATCATAAAAAAAATAATTCATAATACGGCAATTTAAAGCATTATTACTTTGCAGAACGATGCCGACACATTTTTGTGTATGACTTTTCTGTAAGGTCGTATCAGAACAGTTTCACCCTAAAAAAAAAGTCGAATATATCGTATTTCAAACATTTAAACGAATAAAGACAAACTTTGTGAAAGCAACTGCACAAGGTGATGCCCTGAACCATCTAATGAGGGACTGTCCGTCAGGTGTGGATCCTCATTAAGTTCTTTGATGCCATACAGGACAGACATGGGCAATATTTAAGTCATGGAGGAGGTTGATGCTGTAAACAGTTTGTCAAGCACTTTTCATCGGCGATATCCTTCTTTAGCAGAAGTTTTAGAATTCTCAATACCATGTGCTTTATTACCCTGCATATGACCATATGTGTACTGGTAGGACTCACGTTAACAATTTGTGCTTTAATCAATATCTAAAATTGATAACGTTTGAAGGTTGAAGATTGAAATTGAATATGTTGTGTGAAAAGTATAAAATGATTACTAAATAAATAATTTATTCTATGACCATGATTGTTCTTTGGATTATATAAAATATATAGATTTTAATTCTGTGAAATTTTAGATAGTTTCCATCGACAGAAGCCCATTTATTCGTTTCGTTTGTTTTACATACTCATAGAGTTTAGTGTTCATTTCAGAATACAATTAAAAATATTGATAATTTCTATTTACATTGCCATTGCCTCTCTAGTTCAAATTAGTTTTCATATTGAATTAAGAAAATTACGTGATATGCATTTTTCGAAGCGACGTTAAATTGTTGCGCGTTAAATTAAGACTATACTTATGGTTATATGGCATGTTTGTTATAGCGATAAAAGCATGTTTTTTTAATCAAACTTGGGGTTAAAAAATGTCAAAAAGGTTAAGAAAAGTAATTTGGATATAGAAACATTCCGATAAAATTATATTATTTAAAGATACTGGGCTAATTTAAGATATATAAATTAATATTTAACAACAACAACAACATCATCAACAACAACACCAATACCTTTATTGCATATGCGATAAAAAATATCGCACCAGCAATGAATTGTTACGAAATAAATAATCACGTGAAGGTATCAAAACAAACATACACAGATGCTACATAAATAACTAATTAATTACATTTCATGAGCACATGATTTTACTATTATTTCAAATATTTTGAAGGTCTAATATGATTTTGTAATTGCATTTTCTTCTTTTTATTTTATAAACGTATTTAAAATCTACTTAAGATGCTTCTGTAACACGGACCCTGTTGCACTTCTAACATTCCTCTCACTACAGTACAGTTGTTTATTCAGACCATTGTATTCATGCTAATTGTTGAATATACATTCATGTTGATTTTGTTGTAAATATAATAAATGTTCAATTTTTATAATAAATAACTTGAATTTCTTTCTCAAACATGTCGTGTAGAACTTAAAATTACCATGACCTGAAAATCTGTTGCCGATCAATTGATGAAAACCACTTAGGCAAAGTGATGTTTAACGTTGTGGATAGGTAGTTAGGTCATGACCATGCTATGAACTATTGATAAGCAGTTTCCTATCAATAAGTGAACAACGTTTAAGCATAGAGACTTCGAACTTGGTAGTACCTGAACAATCAATTGGTCAAAAGTGAAGGCTGTGGTGACTGTAAATCCGATTAAGTTCAATAAATTAAGAATGTTTGAATCTAGGTACCCCAAACTTGGTATACTTGTGAACAGAAAGTTTTCATCCACTTCCTTTTAGTCATGTTTCAAAAAACATTCGCGGCGTCTTTGATGCTTTGAATCAAAATTAGAATTGTTTACCTATTGCTTTCGATACATGTGACGTTTAGCACCTTAGCCAGATTCTCTGTTCGCCAACCGTTTCAATGGGGTAACCCCAATAAACTTATGTCATTATTCTTGACAATGGATATAATCTTATGCTGGTGCCACTGGCGGAAGCATAGCTGCTCCTATCATTAATATAAGTAAACAGTTTCAATCAAATCGAGACTGCCGTTTCCATTAAATTGGTGTGTTGTGTGGTTCTTCTTTCAGGATTGTATTCAACGATTCGCAAGTTAATGATATTGATGTAAATTGTGTGTTTCTTATTGAACTGGCCTTTAAACACTGTGAATGACAAGTTTGTGTAATAACAAATTGGCATCTGTTCTGTATAGAGGAACCAAATATTTGACCTACGCCATTCTCATAGTCATACATCATTGACCTAATACGATCGAATCAACATAAAAAAGGAACAGCACCTGAAGAAAACGGTTGTTAACATTTCGTAAAGTTAGTGTGAACGTTTTAAGTTTGTATTTTCTTTCAACAAACAATTGCCTAGTTTTAGGTAGGGACGAACCACTGATTAAGCGTAAGAAAGGGCTCATTTTCGGTGTGCATTTAGGCCATAGGACTAGTTGTAATGGGGGTAATTGGTTTCAGGATCACCTATATTTGTCTGAACTTGTGCATTTTCGTACACGGTATCGTACGTCATCAGTGAAACGTATGACGACGGTGGAAAAAATGACATGATTTTGGTATATTTTTTATCATAAGTAGGAAACTGTAGCTTTTTTATAAATCATTTGAATATAAATCTCTAATTCAATTCCATGCAATTTAAAATTTCAATAATAAATCTGAATAAATGGACTTCTTCTCAAGTATAGGTCTCAATTTCGCTGAATTCATGTATGTTTCTTTGCTAATAGCATTTCACCCATTTTAACTGTTAATTAGCAGTATATGTGTGATGGAGGATATGGTCGGGATTTAAGCATTTCAATCACTCTAGACTTATTTTATCTACATTGTAACCGCTTAAATTACATTCATGGAGCAAGCCAATTGCTTGTCAATTCGTTAATACAAACTTAGTCGGGTTTTACCTTGAACAATCAATTGTTAAGCTGACATTTTCGATTAATCACACGCGAAACATGCTTTTGCTTGTAGTGACACAATCTATTAAATACGCCCAATTGAACAATTTTCTTCTGAGTAATAGAATTGTATATTTCTATTTGATTATCAGAAATCAACATTCCTTCCAATAATGGATACTGAATGCTTTTTTTTCTAAAAACACGCAGATTGGTAATACATTATTATAAGCTATAGCTTAAAACGTTATTACCAAACTCAAAACACATGTTTTGACGAAATGCACAATCATGTTTTAGATTTTAATGCTCTATTGCTAAAACAAACGATATGTTCTAACTACTTTTTAATGAGAAATTAAGATTCTGGTGTTTATAAGAAACGGCCATGACTTAAGTCACCATTACATTTTGCAGTTGGGCTATGAACTTACAACATATTTTACATTTTGTCAATACACACATCACAATATGACTGGAATATTTCAGTTGTTAATATTGGTCAGCGCGACTCTGGCCTCCGAGCCATCGTGTCCAGCGTGCTCAAAATACGATTATGAGGAAAAAGTGCTCGAGAGAATGATTCGCATGGAATTCGCTTTTGAGAAAGTGATGAACGAAAACAAAGCTGTGAGCAAAACTGTTGAACAAGATCTAACGTGTATCAAGGAAGAAAACGAACGTTTGCACGCCACCGTTGACGCTCTAAAGGACCAACAGGAGCAAGCAGAACGTAGACTGATTTCGCTCATGTATGAAGTTGAAAAAAACCAGTCTAGTGCACTTGAGAATGTTGTGACCGAGGCTAACAATACGTTAAAACAAATAAGTGCCGCCTTCAATGATATAAAAGGTAAGGACTGGCAATTCTAATTCTTACACATCAAAGTAACTTTGTTCCAGTATTAGTTAGTAGCTTCTTTAATCAGGTACTGTACGAGGGAGAGAGAGGAATAGAGAGAGAAAGAGGAAGAGAAAGAGAGAGGGATAGAGAGAGTTTACTATAACACATGTCAATTATTCTAAATATCTGATATGTGTTAAATGATTTAAATTAAACTGTAACCAGGAAAAAGCTTAACCGCTTTGTACCGCTTACGAGAACGTGTAGGAAAGAGCAAGGCTTTTTTGGGTAGATATTGAAATAATTGTATTCCAATTTATATATAGATGTATTTATTGATTTTTAAATCATTTTGATATCAATAAAATCCCTGTTTATAGCAACACTTATCAAATAATAATCTTAATACTTGTAAGAAATTATTAAACTTAAGCCCTTTATTTCAATTAATCAATACCAATATGAAATATTAAAAGCATATGTTTAAATCAGTGTTACGACCATCGAATGCAACAAAGATAAACCAGAAACAAGCTTTAAACAACAATTATGTATTAACAGTTTTATAAAGGTGTTTCAAATAATTAATGGGAAAAATCACAAAATATTCACTGATCCTGTTTTTTAAAGCCGACATAATTTAATCCACATACAATATTGAAAACACTATCAAAGTCAATCAACACTCTCAGAATAATGCCAACTTTAGTTGAAATGTAACTCTCACAGATTAATGTACTTAAATCCAACACTCTCGTTATTATATTTAAAGAAACTTAAACTTTACCAAAGGCCCCAGATCAGAGAGGATTGCCCGTATATGCAAAATGAAAATGTTCCAAAACATTCTAGAACAATATACAGGAACTTCCAAACTCTCTAAATATTTTGTTTATTCTAAAACTTCAACACAAGGAATAAAAAAAGAAATAAAAACAATCTTGACAAATATGTTCCTTAGGTATATAAGTTAAGGACCACATTTTGTTATGGGTATATTCCTTTTTACACTCAAAAATATGTAGCGTAACAGCCAGAGAACTCTCAGAACTTTATAGAACTCTTTAAGTTATTAACCAACAATTGTTTCAATGTTCATTCTTTATTTAAAATGTTCTTTCTAAATATATTAATATAGTTCTAAGTACAATGTAACGTTCTAATCTCATTCTAAAACCTTACTCACTATATGCTAAAAAAACTCGCAATTAATACATATTTAGGAGGTCAAAATATTATAATAATATTCACACAACGCATATATCTTGACAGGCTTATCCACCGAACGCCCATGTAAGTACCTTGTACCATAGTATATTTTCTAATGACCCTAGGTCACTAGCTTAAACTATTAAAAAAGACAGTACAAAAAGATTAAACACGATCAACAACAACGTACTAAATTTAAAAAGGCTATACGTGTAACCTTATATTAATTAATATTTTAATACGTTTTACTCAATCAAAGAGAATATTCACTGAACATGGTTTTACTGCTATATGTAAAGAAAACAGTTTATATTGTTTCATGTGCTGTTATAGCTTGCAGCTCACTTTATACGCGCGCCCCAATTTATCAAGTTTTGTTTGATATAAACCTATTTAATGACAAGTATTGCGATGGAATGGTTAATTTATATAATACAATGAAATGCTCAAATATCGCAATAAAAATGATATAGCTCTAGTCACAGTGAATGGAACAATGCAGCTAATCCATGAGGAAGTTTCTATTTATTGTGTCAACATGAGTTAAATTCGCACGCCATCTACATATATTGAAATAATTTTCAGATCAAGTAATCATCCCAGCGGTGTATTTCCACGCCCGCTCTCCACCGACCAGAAGTCTGTCCACAGGTGAGGTGATAGTGTACTCGACAGTGGAAACCAACCAGGGCAACGGCTACAGTGCCACTACGGGCAAGTTCACTGCTCCAACACGGGGGCTCTACTTGTTAGTCACGCACACCTGTACGCCTCCAAATAAATATTCTTTACTCCAGATAGTGAAGGAAGGCTCCGTCCTTATTGCAAGTAATCGTTATGACGCGGCTTATGGCTGTTTAAGTAGTCAAGTGTTTGTACAGCTTGATGCCGGAGAATCAGTCTGGATACAATGTTCCAGTGGGGGCTCGAACACACAACTGTTTGAGAATTCCAGTTATTGGACAAGTTTTGGTGGTGCTCTCATTCACAACTGACATGCTGTTTTTCGCAGTATTAGCAAAATAGTAAAAATCAACATCACTTAAGCGCAAGCACAGAATTTTAAACGATATGACGTGCTTATTAAGTGGAATATGTTTGTTATCATTTATTCTGTAATATAGTATTAGATATCACCTCCGTCTTTTTGCTGTGCCTTGCATTTGTATTTAAAACTGAGAGAACGTAAAAATGTAAACATCATCATAACTCATATGATGCACCCGTATGTAAAATGTTTTGTAGACTTAAAACACGTTATTTTACAAAAATGTATTATCTTGTGTCTAAGTCTTACCAAATTGATCATATGTGGAACCGTTCCTATTAGGAAGTAAGAAACAAGCATTGGTATAGTGAAAATAAAACACTCATTGTTTCAACTTATTTGAACTATGAACAACACACGATCGGAAAAGGAATCAGCAATTGAGTAACATCAACATAAAATTAATTTAAGGTACAACTTAATATCATTTAAGGTTCATGAATTTCTATTGCAATCTTTTTCAAGGCTTATTACCGGCACTCAGCAAATGCCATCTTTATTGGCTATATACTTGTAATTGCACTTATTATTTCACACTGTATTACATTCACTGTTGTTACATCGTCATTATCTCTGTCAAACCTTTAAGCATATTGTGTCTTTTGATAACCCTGAATGTTGTATCATGAAGCTTGATTAATGTTATGTTATGTTCTTTTTAACACTTCCAAAATTGTTTCATGCGTGGATTTGTAATTAAAGTGCTTTTAGCTTTATTTTAAATTTTGAAATACGTCGTTTGTTTTTGCTTGATAAATTAATTTAAAACGGCTGTTCTGTCAAATTTATATAGGCATTTGTAAAACATTTTGATATCTAGACAAGATATCTTGAAAAGCCGAACATATCTTATATTCTTGTTCGAACAATTTTTACAATGTTTAAAGTTTAAATAAACTTTTAAAGTATATTCAGCATTTCCATAACTAGTTGTTTTGCCAAAAGAATTGAACAAATAGTATAGATTGAAACGTGTTACAAAATAAATCCATTTTCAGTTGTAAACCTTTATTCAAGAGTAATTAGGGACACTTGCCGAATTTAGCAATTAAGCACCATGCCATCAAATGAAATTTTATATCTTAATCGCTGAACATTGTGAAGGCAATTCTTCTATCATTATTCTCAATATCAAAACATGGGAAGAAAAACACATTGCCACTAGGTCAAAAGCCAAGTTCATATTTTTGATCACTTCTCGCTAACAAACGTTTACATGTCCTCCTATCAATTGACTTGCCAAAACCTTCATTGCACTCAGGCATACGCCCATTGTGTGGGCATCCTCTGATCATTCCCGACCTCAAGAATGTGTATTATCCTGCGCTTCGTCCTTAGGCATTGTCAAGAGGCGACTGATTCCAAAAATAAGATTCATAAGAAGTCCGCCTGCGTCAATACATTGCAATATAATTGTTGGGTAACAAGTAACATCCTCACGTTTCGAATATCGTCCAGTTCCTCTCTGGCTGGAAATTTTAATTAACACGCAAATTTGAGAATTGATATCCCTCGCCGAATGCTCAATCGAAGAATGAAACTTTTCATTACTTTAATTAAAGCAAAACTTCTCAAAGAACCATTTATTGAAAATCAATGTTAATTACGAAATTGTACTTGCATCACTAGGCTCTTAACTTTTACACACATGATATATATTCCATTTATTTGTCACTTAACTACATAGTCAATGGACACATTTTAGCTTTTTTCATTAATTAAAGGGCAATGACGTTTTTGTAACTGAGGTCATCTTGACGAATCTTATTTGTGCACCAAGGCACTATGTATGATTACTTCTAAATAAGTATCATTAATCTATTTCGTTTAGTTCCATAGTAGAAGTTTCATACTGACAAATGTTTAGCTG
The DNA here is from genome assembly GCF_026914265.1 of Mya arenaria. NCBI lineage: Eukaryota > Metazoa > Mollusca > Bivalvia > Myida > Myidae > Mya > Mya arenaria. Next base: position 15,194,466 of record NC_069131.1, on the reverse strand, counting down.
ATTTATTATTGTAGGACACTAACTGATGTGATCCAGACGAATCGTGCGCATTGTGGCTATAAAGATTTGACTTTGTATCGATTTAGGTTACGTAGTAACATGTACATTGCCAAATACTTAGTGTTATGTATAATGTTCACATTTACACGTTCGGCAGGGGATAGCAAGTCGATATATTTTTATACTAATACAAACATGTTTATATGTTTACATGTAAAACAGCCTGATCAGTATAACATGCTATATCAATCTTATAAATGCGATTGTTTCACAAACAAATGCGGACATTTTTTGTTTCATATTGATGTGATTTATACTCTGTGTTTACTGTGATCCGTTTGTATTTTCAAAATAAAGACAATAAACGTTATCAAATATCAGTTTTATTTGATTATTCTTCACTATTATTGCCATATAACAACACTGATTATTGCCATATAAGTGACGTGTCAATAAAGAATAAAGGCACAACACATATTTAATCAAAAACAACTTGTTATTGAGTAATGACTACACATGTCATTCGCCGGCTATAAATGAACTACCCAGTAACATTTGAAGTTCCATATGATCATATCGATAGTCAACATTGAATGTTTAGGAATCTCATTCATGATGTAACTAACGTTTTTCAATCATTTCTCCTCGCATTTTCCCTTCTGACACCCAGTGCCCCTTTTTGTAATAAATTTCGATCCAAATATACTGTACCACTCTTCTTCCTTTTCGTCGAAGGTATATCGAACATACAGTCCCTAAAATTGTGTGGATGAGATAAATTAAATGTATGTTTTCTTCATCTTACAATACAAACATTGGTGTTTTAACAAGTTTAACGATTGACAGACTTAGAGAAATAGGTGTCATGTGATTTGGGTGGGTTTTAGCCCTATCAAATGTGCGTAAGATCTTGGCATCCGAAAATTGCCCTAGTATTTCTTTTCATACTAGACACACATCCTAGAGTGACTCTATCAGCATCTTACTTGACAATCATCTCCTTTACAATGGTCGAATGCCACGAAACGCATGCCGCACAATCTCGGTCACATTCTGGTGTTGACATGTCGGATTTGTCGAGAAGATTATACACGTGTGTGCGTCCTGTGTGGATACAAATGTCCTGCGAATAGAAAAAAAACATTGAAATCACGAAGGCTTTATTCGCACCACCCTTCGAATTTAATTCAAAAAGTGTGGTCGTTCGCCTAAAATTCTCGAGTGTGGTCGTTCGCATAATTTGATATTTTAATATTGCCATCAAAACCATCAATACTCCTTGCAAAGGTACTCTAAATGGTATATATTTGCTTTAATAAGTGTTTTTCGTAAAGAACCAGGTGAAACTAGCCGTTGTATCATTGTTTTTGCAAGATATACAAAATGTGTGGTCGTCTGCATCCTCGATTCCAAATTTGTTATTGAATGTTCTCAAAAACTACGACACCAAGAATATCAGACAGAATACCACATGAAATCGGAAATTATGTGCCGTACCATGGGCTAGGTCTTGTTTTAATTCGATTCAAGATAATAAAGAAAACATCAAAAACATACGTTTTGTTGTCTCAATTTCTCCGTGGTCGTTCGCATTTGTGGTCACGTGATTGTTTTTGCTCCCTCACAGTGATAATCGAATACGGCCATAAGTGGATCAAAAAAAGTAAAAGGAACGGTTGCACGCTGCAGTTAATGTATTCAATGATTATGACGTAGTAGGTTCAAGGTACGGTATTTTTCTTTTCCTAAACTCCATGTAATTGTGGTGTGTACAATACTGTTGTTAGTTGTTAAAAATATTAATAAGTATTGATTAATGATAATTTATAATAACCTAATGATATACATGTAGGTATGAAAGTTATTCTTGACCTATGCGTTGTATCATGTGCACTGGTAAAATGTGACAAAATAATTCTGATGTTTTTTTTTCGTGCGTTCATGCCGTGTGAGCAATCGGGTGCTATATTACAACACAAGCGTGTTAGGAATTTTAGGGAACTTTACAAACTTTTCAGAGAATACCATAAACATAACACCAAGTAGTGTTTTTTACCTGCTCCCAATCTGCTGTATTTTGCAAAATTACATCGTGGGCAAAAATAAATGATATGCCTGACGATAATCGTGACTACTTGTCGGTTTTCGGCAAGCTGCGGAAGAAAAGCCGAGGCTTTGCGATTAACTATTAAAGATTCGCTCTATTTCGGAATCTCTTTTCCCTGAGGGTGTGCATATTTTGCATCCTGGTGACCCCATATTAGTTCAGTATTAATTAGAAATGTTTTATGAATGAGTTAAAAACACCAAACAAAATATTTCAGCCTAAAACATTGCGCAAGAACAAAATTACAACCATCAATAACTTTATCAATAACGCGTGTTTAGTCAAGTATTTTGCATACGTGTCTTTTAGGAGCTGTTGATAAAAAGTGCCAATGACACTTCCGAGCTAGAGCAAAAGAGCGAACATTATTATAAAAAAGTAAGTATGACTCGTTATTTTACATAATATCACGATAATGAGGACTTTTTTGAGAAATCGGGGAATGCAGTGCCATATACATATGTTTAACCTTAACGCAGATTTCGGTTGTTTTGAAAAAAACCCATAATGTTTGTAGAAATATACGAACGATTCTCCCGTCAAACACATGCATCAATGTCCAGCTGAAATTCACTAAAGAATCTTACTTTTAAGATAAAATCAGTATTATCAAGTGCTTTTATTAGTCGAGAATGAATAAGACCGCCTGCTTACCGGAATAAACAAGTTTATACTCTTTGTCTGGGTTGAGCTTGAGCCAAAAGCCAGGGAGTTTGAGCCATAGGACAGGTCTCCTGCTATATCTGAAGAAAAATGTGTGAACACACGTTTTATTGTTACGTTTGGTGATATGAACGCCGTAATGAACGAGTTTTCGTTGGTTATACTTACTTTAAAATCATGGCAAATATTGTGGTGGAATGGCAAGACATACACTGAAAATCTCAAATATATCAATATATATATTTTATCGATAAATAACGGTAATCTGGACACAACAATTAGCTCCAACATGAGGACTTGTTCCACATGAACACATATATCAATACGTATATACATGTTATCCTCGAGATAGTGAAGGAAGGCTCAGTTCTCATTGAAGGTAGTCAGTTTAACACGGACTATTAATCATGCTCTAGTAGTCAGGCGTTTGTACAGCTTAATGCCGAAAAACCTGTCTGGGTACAATTATCCAGTGGGGGCATAAACAGACATCTGAATGAGTATCGTTCTTATCAATGGACCATTTTCGGTGGTACTCTTATTCACAACTGACGTGCTGTTGTCCGAAGTGTTAACAACAGAAAGTCATTTTTGTATGGCACTTGTTGAATAATAAATGAATGGTTACCAAATTTAGTTTTTTGATAATATCGATATAACTATGAACGTTTTAAATACACCATGATCAAATAGAAAGAGACACTCAACGAGAGAAGGTAACATATACGGACAATATAAATAATAAATTGTTATCAATGGTAACCGTGTTACCGCATAGGAGCGGTCAGTGAAAAGTATAGCACGCTAGCGCGTTAAACAGGTTGAAAGTATTTTAGGCTTATTCTTTTCTCTACATGTATGTTACAAGATCGGAACCCTTTTTAATCATAAGCATATGTGTTCTGTTTTACAAAAAGTCCAGTATTTAAGTAATGTCATATCGATTCTAGAAATACTCAGGCTAATGTTAAATGATGTACGAGTAAATAATGATACTTGTTAAAAATATGTGATTTTTACATCATTACTTGTAGGAATGTTCATTTGGTATGCTTTATGTATATAGATGTGTGTTGTGTTGTGCTCACTGGCGTATCTTGTAGTAGGCACTATAGGCCCGGGCATGCACATTGTTTCCGTTTGTGTATTTTTTGTTAAAGTCGAAAATGTATTAAAATATGTCAGCATAATACGCTTCTGGTAAGACTTTTAGCCAGACTTTCTCTTTTGCGTTCTTTGTGTGTGTGTGTGTGTGTGTGTGTGTGTGTGTGTGTGTGTGTGTGTGTGTGTGTGTGTGTGTGTGTGTGTGTGTGTGTGTGTGTGTGTGTGTGTGTCTCTGTCTTTACCATCAGCAGTAACCAACTTGATTGTTTTACAGTAACTGTTTTACATTTATATGTAGACGTGTATTGTCACTATTGGGTCACATTTCAAGTCTTTGCCCTCTGCATTAGCTCGCTTACTTGTTTGTAATACAGTTGTAGAGTAATATATGTACATACTTTGCTGATTTGAGATAACCGCCCTTAAAGGCCAATAGTTGAACAAGAATTATTGTTGGGATATTTTCGAGGTTGTGCACTCAAAAACTTATTTAATCCTTATTGGATGTCCCTGTTTTTGCTGAATGTTACAACGTGGTAACCCCAAATAAATGCATTTATTGATTTGTCGTTATAACGAGATATTAAGTTGATATAATGAAACACTAAGTCGTCTTAACAAGATACTTCTTAAAGTAATACACGCAAAGGCTTCCCTGTGTTTCTCTGTTTGAAATTAAGAACGATTGTACAGCGTTAAAGTTACTCGTCCGCAGATTTTTAAATTGTTAAAATTGTTATATTTCATTTACTTTCGTGAAGTAAGACAATACATCAACCGCCAGATACTCATTTCAACACAATTAAGTAAATCCAAGCCTTAGATTATCCAATTTTTAATAGCGTAACTAACGCTTTTCCAATAGTTATTTTAATATAGCTAAATGTGAACTTTTGTAAACGATTTATCATTGGTACACGAATTTTGCCCACATTTTACACCCAATAACAAAATCGATGTCTGACAATATAGAACGTGAAAGAGTCTCTTTTATAAAATAAACAAAACGAGGACATATACACGCAAATCCAAAACATAATAAACATACTCGTATTTAAATAGTCAAAATATTATCTAAAATAATTTCCGTACCATTTATGTGTAGTGTTTTATACTTCTCTTTAACTTACTGGTGCGATCACACCCGAATTTATTGAACAATTGTAGAACAGGCAGCTTCGAAAATTGATTTTATTAAAAGGATACAGACAGGTCAATTTGAATATCTTCATCTTAAATTGAGGCAATTTATATTTCTGTGAGAGGGATATGCATCAATATTCTTTGTAAGGATGGAAATGGAATGCTTTCAGGCCCCAAACATGAAGTTGCAGATACTGTTTCTCTAATGAGATACTATTCTGAGCTTAAGCTTGTGTCTTTTTAACCAAGACAAAAACTGCATGTTTTGACATTTTATAACAAATGTTATATCCTGGAAGGCTATATATTATAATATATGATGAAAACTATCCTAGTATTTAATGCATTTTGTTATTTAATGTAAAAGACAGTCTTCGGCCAAATAATTGACTACCCGGTTTATTCATGTCGTTTTTCCATTTAATTATTATCTCATTTATTCCCCTTTTCTTAAGGACCGACCGCCTTATCTGTATGTGATTTTGATTTTTTTAGTTATAATACACTGTAACATATTCGCGTCCTTGTCCAACATAGCACCAAACCGAACACTAATTTTCTTAAGCATGTTTCATTAAAATAAAGAAATCTTAATTCTAACGCACTTACTATACAAATATGAAAGTACATGACATTGTAATTTTCCATGTTTTGCAACATGTGTATTCAATAATGTAAAAGGAAGATGGAAGAATTATGTTTGGTTTATATCACTTGACACTAAACTAAAACAATAACAACTTTATTAACTACCTACAAAATCATCAACAGGTAGTAATATTGTCCACGAACATAACAAACTCTTTTCAGTCGATCTCAAAAGCCTCAAACAAAGGTTCAAGAAGGTGAAGATCAACAGATAAATTCCCATTCTTAAGGGAGAATATTTGGGCTCTGTGTGAAAGTGTTATGGTTAGGCTAAAAAAGAGCCTTTGAAAAGTTTATATTTGCATTACATTCTATTTCTGTGTTTCATTCCTGCAATAAATATGTATATATAAGCTCTTTGAATAACATACTGTTATTTTCTTGTGACCAAAACTCGTTTAAATTTAAAGATGGCATTAATGGATTAATGGAACTAAGAGGGGCATGCCTAAAATGTTGTTACCAAAATCCTGTTTAAAGGCACCTATACCAAGGTCAAACAAGCACAAAACTAGAAACTAAAAATTTACTAAACAACACACATTTAAATGTTGGTAATGGTTAACTTTGATTGCTGATATCTTATTTGTTTTGTTTCTTTTCAGATCCAAATCAGAGGTCATTCCAATCGGAAAGAACATAGTGTCCTTATCCGTGTACATAGAAAGACAGACATTGCATCGACGAAAACCTATTATGAAGCGCATTTATAGTTCCCCAAAAATATATATTCAAAACAATAAAAATGTTCAATAATAAATTAATATAACACTGTCACCAAATAAAAGAAAAAAAGTTGACGACTAGTAAATTCTTACATACAGAAAAGATATGTTTGACCTCACTATATGTGTTTTGAAGTTTTCGCATTAAGGTAGGAAGACTATGTGAACGACCTTTTGCCTCGAAAAATAGTTCTTCTTTAGATTTATATCTGGACATTTCAGACGAGTTTTCATGATTCTAGTCTGCCTCTATTCTCTGCAAACAAGAAATATTTTTTTCTCTTCTCCTATATCTCGTTAAGAGACAACATTTTTTTCTGGTTCCGGGAGGCGTTCACCTTAAGTAGTTCCGACAATTTAAGTCAAGACCTTGATCTGCTCCTATACACTACGACGACAAACCCCCAGCCCTTAACTTAATCTGATCTTGTCTAAAGGCATCAATATCATATCCTCTTTTTGGGCAATAAACATGACCTCTAGAGTTTGGGTTCGGCCACAAGCTTTGTGCTTGCTATAATCATGGATTATTGATACCAATACCAAGAAACCTAACATTTAATGATGACCTTAAGTAGAAAAAGTTTCCGGAAAAAAGCCCACATCAAGTTTTGCTCAGAAATGAAGCAATGGAACATTTTGAAGAAATGCTTGAGATGTTATCCAAAAAGGTGTATCTTATAGCCAAAATGTGTAATGGTTTTTGGAACAAACAATAACATATTTTACACTTTTATATCTTCAAAATTTTCAAGCACATATTGAAATATGCTTACTTGTATCAACTATTTACTCTAAAGGGTTTTTTCTCAACAACTTAATTCAATTCTTGTTGTATTTTTATCATATTTGATATATATATTCGAAGATATATCACCTCAATATACATTTGGAATACGTAACAAAGTACGTACGTGTTAATCGCAATCAGAATTCAAGGGAGATCAGTCATAAGGCTTAATTTCAGCATACAGAAAGGATTGGTGACATCGATTAGGAAACACGTTAATTTAAAGATAAATGCTCTGTGTTCAATCATGAATGACCTTAAATTAGCTCTTTATCCTTAAACTACCTTTAAACAGTTCTTAACTTTTGTCATTACCAGCTCCAGTCCATAAATCCTATTACATCAATGTTCCAAGACTGATTTACTTTTAATGCTTGTATCAGAATCATTGATTTGAAGTATTTATTACTTCTATTGACACTAACGTATCGCTTTCAGCACACAATGTTGTCTTTGAAAAGGTGTTGAAACTCATTTTGAAAAATATAATAAATTCTAAAAACATTAGTGCTTGGTCTCTGATGTTTATTGGGCTGTAACATTTGGCAGTCTTGTGCACGAAATATTTAGTAACTCTAAGGTTCTTGGTCTGCATTTGAGATTCAAAATTTAAAAACATTAGTTTTAAAATGCATGTAAATTATTATCAGAAGATAATTGTTTGTTTTGTTTTTTAAATTGCTGTAAAAACTATCGATGACATGGTTTTATATCATTCAAAAGAATTTTGTCAATCAGAAAAAACAACAACTTTGTTTAAAACTTAGACTTTGGACTTAGTAAATATAATCCATGGAAGCTTACAAAGAACCATCCAAAGTATGAAATTAGACTATGATTATAATTTATCTTCTAATTTCATACTTTGGATGGTTCAATGTAAGCTGTATTACACGCTTCGCCATCAGTAATATCGTGCGCTTATGTATGATTGCTTATTGACGGTAATGATAAATGCATCAATGTACACAAACTAACATTTTATTCGACAATTTAATGAACAAGACGGGAATCACCTACATTGTGGATGAAGTACGGGAGGCCTTTTTAGAGGATTTTTAACAATTCCAAAATATTTTAACAAATAAATAAGACGCTTGTATATCGCTAGATGGAAAGCGGTTAATCATTATAAAGGGCAACTAATAAGGTAGCGGACAGAAGTCAAGAAAAAAATAATATTATTAGAACACATTTGTTTTTTAAATAAAGGTTAAAGAGGTATATTCAATGGCAAAAAACACAGAATGATATATGTACATGTACTCGTATAATTCATATAAAATTAACTTTCATCTTATCAATTTTCAAATTGCATTTTAAGCCTAGAACTTTGCCACTAGCGATAAGGACTAAATACATATAGAAACTGTCAAAATTTACACGTCTAGTAAGGACTTATTACTAATGGCTGCGATCCATCTGTTCAGCCTTTTTGCATTACTTTACACACGTGAGTAATTCATTGAATACTTTGAAAGTGCTTTCAAAAAATAAGTCTGTCGTAAGCTACCTTTATTGAAAACTATTTAAAGTGACACTCTTATTCAAAATCAATACATACACATTTATAACAAACATAGATTTTGACTGATAAACCTGAAACTACTTACTAAATAATGCATTTATTTAACAAATATTAACTATATTTAATAGCAGAAAGAGCAAAAATATTAAATGACTGGTGAATGCTTAAAAATTAAATGTGGTCTACTATCATCTCATAAGGTAGAAATACTGTGTTTTATGCTTATTTCTTTCAAATTATACTCCTTTATAAGAACAATTGTTTTTGGCATTTATTCATCCCTTTTGGAATATTAAAACAATATTAATTATGGTAAATCTTATTTGGGAGTTAGAGTGCATCTTAAATCATATCATTCATGTGAAACAATAGTCGTTTTTATCGGTCTTGTTTTTCGGGTCAAAGTAAATATGCCACTGTCCGTCGTCGCGGTAAATGCGCTCTGTGTGCATATTCCTTTATGTCTACAGACTCAGTTTCATACTCAGATTCAGAAAATCGATATTTAAAATGCTACATAGTGACACTTACCCGGGCTCATGTCTTACTTCAAGTCTGTTAATATTAAGCTCCAATTACAAAGCTTTGGGTCGCACCATTACCCCTAGACCACATTTACACTGGCTCAAGCATTAAGTCAGTCTTGTTAATATTAACCTCCAGTAAAAAGAGTCTAAAATTCCTTAAGAACTAGACCACTCTTCAATCTGTTGATATCAAGCTCAAATTACAAGGCTCTGAGGCAGACACCTCAATCACTACTCATACCCTAGGCCTAAAGCCTTACTTCAGGTTTGTTTATATTAAGTTAAAATTACAAGGCTTTATGGCAGACACCTTAACCATTCCCCCATCGTTCCCTCGGCTAAATCCCTACTTCAGACTTGTTGATATATGCTCCAGTTACAAGCCTCTGAGGCAGACAACTTAACCATTTGACAACCCTTTGCCTTGGCTCATGTCTGGAAGCCATTATATAATCAATCTCTTATTATGAGAGGTTCAACAGTGTAGTACCACTATCATAACGGTCACAGAAACAGGTATTAATTTAGGGTTTAATTGTATTCCACCGTCTGCAGATAGAGTTGGGATATCTAATCATAGAAGTTCTTGGGGTGTACCTATTAGTTTATTATTATTTGTTTTATTATTAAGTTTCCTCAAGTTAATGCATACTTTGATAAGATTTACCTTTTACGTTTTTTCTTTATTTAGGATTGTGGGATAAGAGTGAGGTTTGTGCACATAAACTGGTTTAAACCCCCAGTAAATGTACATTTTACTGACCGATCCAAGGCGGTACTTAACAATCCTTGATAAACATACCTATTTATTTTATATATATATATAGTATGTATGCACTGTGCTGTTTGTGGAGTTTTGTGCTGTTCTTCTATGTTTCTTGTTTGTGATTTTGTGTTCTATGTCTTTGGCGTTTACCCAGTGCCATTAAACCGGGTTTATGTTTAAACTTTTTGCTACTGAGCTTGTTTATGTAGTTTTTCGCCTAAATATTCAACCTAGTCTACCCAACCTTACACTAGTCCCAACATTTATTAACGAAGTGTTTATAAACATGTAAATGATTATTTATAGAGGCCGTACATAAACTTAAAGTACTCTCGAATGTATCTCACCTGTTTTATCAAGACCAGTTAACGGTAAAGGCGTTTGTCAGGACACATGGATAACCTATCATGATTCATGCTACCGCTTTGAGACAACATGATAAGGCTACCTTCACTGAAGCCGAGGTAGGTACAAAAGGTTGATTACTACTGCGTTTTTATCCGGCAGTTTGTATTCGACTCGTGTGTGCGCTTGCCAATTGAAATCAAAATCTTCAAAAATACAGTCGATTCTTCTTGAATTAACACGTACAAATACACTTTTATTCTTTGAATTAATACTAAACACATTATGGTTTAAAACATTACATTTTAATTATGCACTCTTTTTACGTCACTTTATACAACGTGCAAGGCATTCATTTTATGATGTGACTTCAGCAGAGTAAGATACGGCCGGATTGCGTTTAGTGGAATATGACCGATCGTGTTTTGCGATATGTTCTGCCTGCAGATTTATGTTAAAATCAAACAGTATTTACCTAATAAATGTTATCACCGTCAGTTACGTTTTTCGGATTTTGTAAATGCCAAGATAATTGGATTTTCCACCATGATTCCTAAAACCCCTTTGCCTCTACATTTATGGATGCAGAGTAAAGTATTAAATATAAATATATGCATCTTTTTACGTCTTTGAAATATCAAATCTCATGATTAATATACCATGCGTCTCTTTTCCACACATAGCATTACTATATTTACTGACTCCGAAGTGAGAAAGGATCGAACATAACAAACACGCAAAAAGACACTGGGCGACACGATACAGCACATTCAAAATGGAAGTATTGCAATTTCTTCGTTAGTGTTTGGGTTACCACATAGATTAAAATAGAGTATCGTGTAGTTTTTCTCACCACATTAGCGCGTCATTTTAGATCCTTGAGGGACCATGAAAGTTAGAGACCAAAAATAAACGTACATGTTGAAAAGTTCGGGAATGCTTTATAGTATCAAAGGGTTGCCGTCCCATCATTTGAGTATCAATCTGCAAACTATGCAGATATAGTGAAAGTGCAATTGTTATTGTGATTTATGGAAACTAGCGAATATTAACGAAGACACTGTTTAAAGGCACAGGCTTATCAGAGATATCAGACACTTAACGGTATGTACACATTCCTATTGAAACAATGGATACGACGGGGACAAGTCCAGTAGCCGAAATATCAACATGGATAATGCTTAGACGCCAAAAAAGTTAAGTGCTTACAGCTATTAAACGATAGACACAAAACGTACAAACAACAGCGCATCAAGTATCTTTATCAACACATGTTGGGGTTACCGCCTTGGAATGGACAAAGAGGAAATTCGCCGTGGATTGAATATAATACTTTCTTGTTGCATTTTTGCTAGGTACACTCTGCGTATCAAAGTACACTATTGCCAGCTAACATATACACGGAAATGAGACTATAATGAGAGATAAAGAGGGGGGGGGCTGAATGTCAGCTAACGAAAGTCTATAGGGAGAACGACCACATTTCATGCATACATTAGTATATAGCAAGGGGATACGAATAACATTTAAGTATTTAGAGAAATGAAAATTCTTAACTTCTTGCTCACTGTAGTATATAGAATTGAGGCGATTAAATTGCTGAAAACAAACATTGAAAGAGAGAGAGAGAGAGAGAGAGAGAGAGAGAGAGAGAGAGAGAGAGAGAGAGAGAGAGAGAGAGAGAGAGAGAGAGAGAGAAAGAGGGAGAACAGAGAGAAATTATTGTCAACTGTGTAGAGATAGAGAGGAGACGACTACGTGACCTTTCCAATTAATGTATATATTGGGAGAGATGATGACACAATCATTTACCAACTAAAATAAATACAGTGAGAGGTAACATGACTCTATTACAGCCACCTAAAGTTCAAAAAGAGAGGAGACGACTGACTGTATTTATCAAATAAAGTAAGATGACAAATAAATCATTGCCACTTAAAGAATATATAGACAGAAGACGACAAATGTGGATAAGAAAGGAGAAGACTCTTTTTCTTGCCAACTTAAGTACACATATTGAGCAGACGACAGAATTACTTGGCAAGAGAATATAGAAAGGGGAGAAAAGTGTGTTTATGTGCCTTATAAAGTATATAGAGAAAGGTGATGACTTAATTACTCTTAATCTAAAAGTATACAAAGCGAGTAGAGATGGCTAAATGACTTGCCAACTCAAATATATGTAGTGAAAGATACAGTATTACTGTCAACAATGGTTTAAACGGAAAGGAGACGACTAACTTAAAATAAGTATAAACAGAGAGTAGACAACTTACGTATATAGAAAACGTCGACGGCAATATTAGATACAGATAGGAGGGGACTTCATTACTGCCAACTCAAATAAAGAAAAAGGAGAAGACCAATTACTGTGAACTCAAATATATAGAACGACGAGATAAAACTATCACTTTTGTCATCTGAAGACTATAGAGAAAGGTGACGACTGAATTTCTTGCCAACTAAACTAAATACAGATAGGAGATAACTAAACGTATTTTCTACTGCCAGTTTTTGCGAGGAACAGTTTGTCAAAAACTGTATACAGAGATTGGAGATGATCTAAATGCTTTATCGTTGCAGCATTTTTGTGAATAATATTCTGCTAGGCTTATAGAGATTGGTGATGTTCACGAAAACAACTTTGTGTGGAGTGTTCTCGTAGATCATAAAGGTATTTCAGACAATATATACTTTTTCGGATAAACATCAATATCTGATTTCTCTCTTCTGTGTTGTACTTAATTGATTGACACTAAATGTAGATATACATCACTGTAAACGCCACTAGCATCAGTGTCTAATTTCAAGATTCAAAACTAACATTATGCCATTTTTAAATTATGTTTTTGTATGAAAGCTGATATATATAACAACTTCGTAGAAAACATTTTGGATTGATTATTTTCTTATACTTATTTTATTTAACAATATTTATGATGAATATAGAAGTAGCAATTTCGCTTTTTGTAACGATATGGATATAATAAAAAAATGGTTTCTGTCATCAGCACAACATACTACATATTGGTTATGACAACGTAACGGTTTCGTTCCAGACATGAATTGGTGGAAAGGACTTTCAGACAGAACAATAGAGGCGGAGTGGCGATGCTGTCGAGTGATGATAGCTTTTCTTATACATACTGGGATACTAGTAGATATGGCATTAAAGTCAAAACATTCCCAAGATTAGACGAGCCAGAGTTTAAACGTCCGCAGTTTATATGTAGAAACGTATAATTTGATATAACATGCATAATTGAAATTGCTGAGCTAATTTTCATAAACTACTACGTTTTAATTATCCTGCCTTTAAGTGACTGCAGGTGACATAAAGGTACCATCATTTCAGATAAAAGGTGAATTTCGTTTCACAGTCATGTATTTTTTAAATACTCTTACAGCTGATCATCAGCCGGAAGACAACAATCGTATTAATCAGGACTGTGCGACTAACTACGACCCACGCAGGTACAAATGGCACAATGGAGTGTGTAGCAATCAGTAGTCGCCATCTGGGAGAAAGTGTTAGTATTTATTAGAAATATTTTTGACGGGATGCACATTTATTTTTGGAAGAATCTGTGAAAGGATACACATATATTAACATGACGCTTATCAGAGCCTAGCTACACCTGCTGATCATTTGTCGGATGATGTTTGTCAAACATTTAAACGTGCGTTGTATTGTATATTTTGTTTAGTTTGGTGCTTGTTTGGCCTTGGTCATGGTGCCTTTGAACAGGATTTTGGTTACATTTTTGCCACTGGGCATGTCCCTCTAAGTTTCATTTAAAAATTAATGACATCTATAAAAAAACAGCAATATGTTATTCAAATGTATATATAGAGAGTGTTATATTGCAAATAAAGAAAATATGTCGAATAAATTAATTAATATAACACTGCCACGAACGAAAATAAAACCAAAGATAAATACTCCTTAATTCTAACATACAAAAGAATTATGTTTGACTTCACCACATGTGTTTTAATGTTGTTGTTTTTATATAAAAGTAGGAAGAATACGTGAACGACATTTTGCCTGGAACAATTAATCTTCTCCAACCTCACATTAACGTTTATTTGATTAACATACTGCCCATATGCCTAAAATGTAACCAAACTTTTATTTAAAGTCACCAAGACCAAGGCCATGCAAGCACCAAACTGGAAACCAACGGTTACAAGACAACGCACGTTTAAATGTTTGTAATGGTTAACATTAATAATCTTTTATTGGATCTTGTTATTTGTTTTAAATCTTTTCAGCTCCGAATTAGAGGTCATTCCAATCGGATAGGAAATGATGTTCTATCCGTGTACATTAAAAAACAGACATTGAATAGACGAAAAACTGTTATAAAGCGCATCTATAGTTCCCAAAAGCGATACAATGAAATAATACTCAATGATAAATTCATGTTACACTCAAGAATGAAAACAAAAATGATTACTGCTTATTTCTAATTTAGCAAAGATATATGTTTGACTTCACATAAACTGGTTTAAACCCCCAGTAAATTTACATTTTACTGACCGTTCCAAGGCGGTACCTAACAATTCTTGATAAACATACCTATTTATTTTTTATATATATGGTATGTAAGCACTGTGCTGTTTGTGGAATTTTGTGCTGTTCTTCTATGTTTCTTGTTTGTGATTTTGTGTTCTATGTTTTTGGTGTTTGCCCAGTGCCACTAAACCGGTTTAAGTTTAAACGTTTTGCTACTAAGTTTGTTTCTGTAGCTGTTTGTATAAATATTCATCACATGTGTTTTGGTGTGTTTATTTATAAAAGTAGGAAGCCTACATGAACGACCGTTTGTCATGAAACAGATTTCTTCGTTAGCTTCACATCTACGCAGATTTGATTCCAAACAGAAGACATCACAGGCAAGCTGTTATGATTCTACTCTGCCTCTAATCTCTGAAAAGAAGACAGAAACATCTTTTCGTCTTCTCAGCCCCTATACCTCGATTAGAGCCAACATTTTCTAGTTCCGGGATGCAAGTTAAGTCAGGTCCTGGAACAGCTCCTGTATACTACAGCGACAACCCCCTCAACCCAAAACTTGCTGTGATCTTGTTTGAAGGCATCAATATCATCTCCTCCTTTGGGACAATGAACCTGACCCATAGGTTTTGGTTTCGACCGCTAGATTTATGCTTGTAATTTTCTTTGATTAGTAATCAGTGGAAACCACAGGGTCAAGCCATAAAATCTAACATTTAATGATAACCTTGTTAGAGGCACAAGTTTCTAGGTAAAGAATTCACATAAGACAAAGTGTTGGTCATGAATGTAGCAAAGGAACATTTTAAAGGAATACGAAATGTTTTGAAAGGCTAGTTTTCAAGATGTTCGTGTTTTGAAGAGATAAACACAAAATTAAAAAAGGCTGGAAGGGTAGTTTTCAGATATGTATATATAATAGTATCATTTTGATGTATAAATGGTCAAAACGAAAAAGTCTTACGCACAAATTTTGCTCGCTACAGTTGTGTTTACTTCACCAGGTTTTGAAAAATGTATATTAATTACTACATGATTGTTATCCGAAAGCGTGTATCTTATAGCCCAGATTTGTATATACTGATGATTTTGAAATACGACAAGATCATTTTATACTCTCGAGAAAATTAACAAGTCAGATATTGTAATATGCTTACAAACATCGACTATTTACTCTAATTGGGATACCTCTTAAAACATAATTTTATTCTAGTTGTAGTTTTATTCTATTTGATGTTCGAAGGTAGATCACCCAAAATATAGTTGGAACACGTTACAATAACGTTCATATGAAAACGAGTTCGTGCTATTCGAGCGAAAGCCTCGCAAAACCTGTTTATCAGTGCAAGTTAATGGCAACGCAGGGTGCCTTAGGGTTTTCATCCATCCCCCATACATGAGAACAATACTTTTTCTTGCATACCGAAAATATAAATTCAAGTGCAATTTTGACGATGTAAGTTTTGCTTTTAAATATTCCACTATATTGCGATTGCGAAGTTGTTTATTAATGCCAAAGTCATGACGCACAGTTATTTGAAGTGACGTCAAACTGTTACCGATTGACGTCGCCGTTAAAAGGTTTCATTTCATTTTGTATTTATACTTTTGTTGATGGACATTTTTCTGACACCGCTCTTTTAAATCAATCTTTTTTTTATTTAGTATCATTGTCCATTTGAATATTAGAATGAAATGGCGCGTAGATGCACGTGTGTCGTCTTACCCCGGCAGCGTAAGCCAGAAATTTCCAGGTCCGGTAAAAACTCAGAAACGCATGTGTGTTATGCAAGAACAAAGTTTCCACACCTCTTATTCAACAAAGTCTCTAAAGAGTAAACATACGTTTCAACAAGTAATTTTTGAGAAGAATGTTTCTAGATGCTTTAAGGTATATTAATAAAAAGCGTTTCAGAGGCCTTAAAACCCCCAATCAAATGGAGCAAAAAACTTATGCCCAAGTATTATAACACCTCATAATGATACAAGCTGAGGTTTATATCATGACAGTAAACCATGCACATTGTGTTGAGCTCAAATCCATAACCGGTCATGAGCTAGGTGCGTTACCAACTTAGCTTTCCTAAGAACATTAATTACTAAGCCATTCATTGCCAAGTAAATAATGGGGGTCTTTAGTCGGTTATCTGCCCTTGTCAAACAGGTGCTCGTTTGGTGGCGCTGTTGTCGAATAGGTCCCTAGTTTACTTCCGTATTACAGATCGATAACAGTGGTGATAAAATTCCGATAAAATTTGTAAATATTCAATTGATATCGCAACATGGCTTCAAATTTTTGCACCTTATCATTAGGCCAGCTTAAAACGGAGCTAAGGCGACGCAATGCAAAGTTGACTGGACGGAAGAAGGAATTAATCGAAAGGTAAACTTGTCAAAATGTAGCCCGAGGACAACTAGTTGTTAAATCGATATCTTGATAATTTTAGTTGTTTAACAAATGATTTTATCATTTTAGTAATGTTAATAAAGTTTTGAAATGTGAACACTTTTGTGTTTTTATTGCAATGACTTTTAGCTGATTATATGCTCGTGTTTACATGTATTTTACGACAAAATACAGTGAGTGGGGAAATTTTTAACACAATATATGGTAACACAAGTTAATTTCGTATATTTCCAGACTGGAGGCATATGACAGGAACCACAATTTCAACAGGGAAGAAGATCTTCTACCAGAATTCAACATGAGCCTGTCCAAGACTAGTGGATACAGAGATGTAAATTCAGATGCTAAAATGGCACCAATAACAATGGAGAAGGCCATCGAATACATGGACCAGTACCGGGTGGAGTTTGATGCGAAGGTAAAAGACCTGTACGACGACAAGTTTCTTCTATACATGCGACTGTTTTCGGCACCATCTCTGGACTTTGTTCGTGGGGCATGTAAAGCAGAAATGAGGAAGAAGGTTAATTATGTTGTAGACATTTCTTTACACAAGAATGGATATATTCATGAAGCACAGTGTGAATGTGGTGCAGGAGAAGGCCCATTTGGACATTGCAAACATGTTAGAACTATGATATATGCATGTTGTAAATTTGTTAAAGATGGAGAATTTAAAGTTGAGACAACATGCACAGAAAAATTGCAGTCATTTCACAAAGCAAAAAAGCATACTGGTTCCCCCCTTAAGGCTCGAGATTTAAACTTGGGCGGTGCAGATATTTGTGACATTAAAGATTTTGACCCTCGGCCACAAAAAATCCGTAAAGTTGATGGATATCAAGACTATTTTCACAATATTTGTATGAATTTTAGGGGTATATCAAAGACACCAATTTTTCAGACATTCAGCCCAGCCAATATTCGTGCAATTTCCAATGACCATGATTATTTTGAAGTATCTCATGAAGACAATTTCCTGGAACAATGTAAAATAACTAAACTAAGTGACAAGGACAGGGATGACATTGAAATGTATACTAGGGGACAAAACAAGAACGACCGATGGTTTGAAGAACGAGAGAAAAGAATTCAGTCATCTTATTTTCACCGTGTGTGTACTGCAGCAGAAAGAACCGACTTACATGACTTGGCAAAGTCCTTTGTTCGGGGAAAAGGATTAAAACCTACAGAAGCAATGCGCCATGGAATTCAGTATGAAAAGGACGCCATCCATCAATATGAAAGCAAAAATAATGTCAAAGTAAAACCATGTGGGATATTTGTATCAAAAAACCTTCCGTTTTTAGGTGCATCACCCGATGGCATTGTAGATGAAAACCTACTTATTGAAGTTAAGTGCCCCTTCAGTGCTAAACACAAAAAATATCACTGTGCCATACTTGAAAGAGACAAATGGAAATCTGACTTTGAGTACTAAGCATCCATATTATTTTCAAATTCAGGGTCAGCTGTTCTGTGCAGAAAGACAATTTTGTGATTTGGTAATATACACCTTGAGTGATATTTTGTTAACTAGAATTCATCGGAATGAGAACTTTATTGCACACATGATATGCAAGCTTGACCAGTTCAATACTTCACATTTCAGAGCCGCAATTCTTGAAAAGTACTTTTATAAAACTTAAGTGTTTTGAACTGTTTTATAACAACTTAAAGCTGCACCCTCACAGATTGACAGTTTTGAAATATATTTATTTCTTTTATCTTAGAATAAGTCTTATAAGATAGTTCACAATAGAATGTATCTCTATCTCATTTATTTGGAATCTGTTAGAATAAATTTCAGTTTTTTAAAGTTTTAGTTTGAGAGTGCAGCTTTAACTCTGACTTTGTTGATTGAAAACTATTTGTGAACAATGTATCATTGTGAAACACTTGTTTCCATTTATTAGCTGTATATATGTATAAGGTCTTAGTTGAATGTAAAATAAAAATGGTTTAATGTTTTATTTGTATTATTTTTTATCTGGTTTATCAAATAGAAAGGACTGGTGTCTTTATACAGTAACACGTGAAAGGTAGCAGATTGGTCGAGTATAAAGATGATAAGAGTATTATGCTTCGACTGGTGTTTGAATGTAAATAAATGAAAATCAATGTTACATATAAATCCCAAATTTTATTATCACTAATGTGCAAGTAGTGCACACCTGCCACATATTGTTTAAATACTTTGACCTCATGTCATATCCAAAGATTTTTAAAAAAACTTCGGCTTCAACATAAGAATACATAAGAAGCATAAGCTCTGATGAGCTTTTGAGCGACAAACGGATTCATGTTTGCTTTAATGAATACCATGCACAAGACACACGTGATTAAGAACCATTTATCGTGTGAAAACCAGTACTATTATCAGCGGAGTCGATATTCTCACCTGACGGCCAATATGATGTCAATTTAAATTTAATTTTAGTACACATAATACCAGAGACATGTGACTGTGTCTATTTTATAAAACCTTGTTGGCACAAGTAACACATTAAAGAAAACATCAGCATTTTTAAATATTTATTTACAAAAAAACACAACATAAACAGTAAATGTTAAAGCAGCACTCTTACTCCCAAATAAGATTAATAGACCAAAAAGGTTGAATAAATGTTGAAAACTATGGTTCTTTTGAAGGATCTTTTGATCTTGCTATCACTTATTAATACTTTTTATAAATGCATTATATAATAAGAAGTTAAAGCTTTATCACTCATTTTTTTGTTATACGTGTGTAAGTTCTGATTTTGAATGAGAGTGTTGCTTTAATATAAAGGTGAACATATTTTTGTAAGTTCAGGCATATGAGGGCACAATGCCATTTCTAAAATTACACAGCATAAAACACACAAAAATTATTTCAGATGAGAGTTTGGTTTCTGTTGCTATCATGGGCTCTGTCAGTATCTTGTATGTTTTCGCCAGTCCAATAATCCTCTCTACATGCACCCGTTTACTTGCAATTTTCCGATCTCTTATCACAGTTTCATTGGACATTCTATTTTTTTTTCTTAAAGAATGTTGGAATGTTAATAAATACATCATGCGGCGCAAAAATGTCCTGTACATTAAAACCTTTGTCGGCCATAATACTGTCTTTTTTATCGCACATCTTAGCTAATGAGCTACGCTCCACAATCTGCCTGTCACTTGTTGAGCCTCCGTATGAAGGTGACACATATGAAACCAAACCCCCTGGTGAAGTTCCTATCAGTACTTTGACAGTGTTCTTGTTTTTATATGTTGAAAACGTGGCTTGCTGGGCGGTTGGGTTTTTAGGTTTTTTAATTGGACATTCTGTTCCATCTACTATAACACGTGTAATTGGGTAGTTTCTTTTGAAACTGCTTGGAGCAAAGTGCTTAACAAGTTCTTGGCTCGGCCAGATGTTGAGTTCCCTCCACTGTTTCTCCATGAAGAGAATCGATGTAATGAATATGTTTGAAATTACACTTTCAGCAACACTGAACATTCTAGACAGTTCAAAGCTTGTTGTGTGTCGCCTAAGTTTCATTAACACAATTAAAAATTGGTCAGGCACAGTCACACTAATAACAGAGTGATATATATAGTTCAGATGATATGCTGCTGGTCCAAGTGTACTCAAAACAAACATAAATTTCAAATAATTTTCAAGTCCAGTATAAAAATGAACTGCTGCTGAATCATGTTCAAAGTTATAAATAGAAAATGCTGGTTGTTTTGGTGTCTGAACCACAGCATCTACATATGAAGGTATCCCTTGCATATCAGTTTCAACTTCAGATACAGTTTCAGTGTCCATTGGAATTACTTCCTCAACTGCCCCAACATCCAAATCATCTGAAACAATTTCTAACATCTGAGCAATAAACTCTGGCTGTGGCTCTTCACTGATATTCGAAATGTCGTGGAATAGCTTCCTCTTTCTAGCATCTCGAGAGAGACATCTGTCCTTGCGTGCCCTCTTCTTCTGCAATGTGTCTTGGCATGTCCAAGAAAACACACTTGGAACGGCGGTTTTTCGGAGAGCCTTTTTCTGTCGTTCGACCCCTGAAATGTAAAAAAGAAATAGAAATATTAAATATCAAAATCATAGCCACCATTTATGATTAAAAAAATAGTTATGATTTCTAAGTAAGTCTTGCACAGGTGGGGTTTGGGTGGGGGTTTTGCACAAGTTTATTGTTTTACCCCCCCCCCCCACCCACATTACAGGAGGATAAAAGGGGAAATGAGAGAACAGGGAGAGGGGGTTGCAGAGTCACTACATAATCTGACAAAATTCTGGTATGCGGAAAATAACCATTAAGAACAGATTCGAAAGATATACATACGGACTGCACTGTACATTTACTGATTTAGTTCCTTGACATGTATATTGTATATATGGTCAGTGCGCAAATTAGGGCTGCTATTTTTTATTTGCATTGAAATCTTTTATATTTATAATGAATTAAAACATATACAAACGCATTATTCTCACCAGAATACGTCTCAGAGTGGTAATCATCTCCCGTGAAATGATTCTCACAGATATACGAGTACTTCGTAGGTGACCACATTTCGAACTTCGATTTTCCCCTTTTAATTGCGTGCACCCATGCATCTCGTCGGGCTTTGTCCTTCGGAAACTTATGACGTCCTTTTCGTGAACAAAATGGTACAACACAAGTTGTTTCAGGCATGATTAATCACTTTCAATGTATAACTGTCAAACGCTTGGGTAAACAACAATGGCGTGGATGAATTGATAAGATCCGAGGATACCCGGATAAAGGACCTACTCGACAGCAGCGCCACCTATAGTGGGATTTGGGGCAGATAACCCGCTAAAGTCGCTAATTGGCATCAATAAACGTATAATTAACTGAGATTTTTAAAAAATTTACAAGGACGAAAATTATCAGCGATTTCTGAGCATCCATTTACCTTAACGAGATACAAACAACGTCATAACACAAAAATCGAATATATATGCAAGTTTCTTTTTCAATGAATCTGGGTTTACCCCATTATCTTTTATGAGATTAAAATTTTGTGGAGTTTTGCAGGTGGGTATATATGTAGTTATTTCGCTACTTGGCTTGGTTTATACTAACTTATGTTAGTATAACTATAAGATATGGAAGACAGTTATAAGCTGAAAGGAATACCTCAGAAGTCAGGTTTACTGGACGAAACCATTCATCAAGGCCAAGAGAGAACTTGCCTCTTGTTGATTCAACCCAACGTACTCCTCGGTGAGAGACGAGCAGGCAACAAATATACAATTTTAACCACCCTCCAATGTCCCAGGGTCTGTAGTTTTACCTTATTTGGTTTTATATGTATATGTAAAAGAGGCAATTTAAAAAGTTAACAATAATTTTGTTAAACTACATTAACCACTTGTTCAATACTAATGAAGGCTAACGATAACCCTCGCCCTGGTCACAACAAATGACATGTACCTGCTGTTCTCAACACTTGTCAATGTCTGCATAAGATAAGAACAACTGACACAGCTTTATTACATGTATGAGTTGTTTTATTGACTTTTATTGCTTACTTAAACGTAAATAATGAAAATACCTTGGATATTTTATGGGACATTGGGATTTGCCTTTGTAGGTATGTGTCATAATTAAATATAATTATTGTGTAATTGGGATAAGTTTGTTTGAATGTTGCACTGACAACTAGCTCATAAGCCTAACCTTCAACTTGTATAAAGGCGCTAAGATAAAGACTTAACAGATTACGATTAAATTACTTTATGCGACAAGACAGCATTAAAACTTATCAAAATATCATCATTTGTTAAAGCCTGACTTTCGATTCTAATGTAAAACTGCTTGCATTAGATGGAAAATATGTAAACATGAGAGCAATCGAACTTGGCCTTTTACTATTTCTTTCCCCAAGTAGTGCGGTCAATGTTGAGCCTGGCAACTTGTCCGGACTCTTGGATAGCTTTCCCGAGTCGTGTTATTTCTTTGCTCAACACGAGAGTGCATCCTTCAATGAAGCAGAGGTATACTATTTAAAACAGCGATGTTCTTATCTTTTACCATTTTACAAAAATTCAAAAATGACCTCTATCTACTTTGAACATTTTTTGTGATTACTTTTTTATTTTTGTCAAGAGTCCTGCTCCATATATAGCATATATTAGAAATGAAACTTCATCTGAAATAAGGTCAAATACACTTACAAAGTTTTCTTTGATATTTGCTCCCACTTTGCTGTAATATTATGTGTTCCCTCATTGTTTATTGTTTATGGCAAGTGCCGCCAGCTCCATATACTGCATACAATTTCAAACGTTTTGGTACCACTATTCCTACCACTATTCCCTTAAATCATTGAGTGTATCTACACTATTATGTACGCAGTGCATAACGGAATATTCATCTATTTCAGCATTTTTGTCAAGCCCATGGCGCTCACCTGATTACTATTGACGATGTTCATGAAAACAACTGTGTGCTGAGTGTTGTTGAGGACCACAAAGGTAAGGCAGCTACTGTTTTAATGCACTTCATGAGGTTTCACTAGGTTTTAAATAGAGACGTATTATACTGGATGTTAAATATGGACGGGTTCCACTAGGTGCAATGGCAAATAACAATGAAATGCGTTGGCTTTATCGCGCATGTATGTGTAAACAAATTATAATCACATATCGCTGAGTATGTTACCAGCTTCATATTCGTAACTACGCGTCCCGCAGCGCTGACTACCGATGTCTTACAGATGCAAGATCTGCGATTGTCCGCACTGATAAAATAGTTAGCGTATTTTCTGCTAAATCCACTCTGCTTGTAGTGTACCTTCCATTTTAAGAGTTCTTTGGTGGATTGGACTTACAGACAGCATCATCGAGGGCGAGTGGAAATGGATACCGAGTGACGAATCGCCGTCTTTTACCTTCTGAGATAAAGGTAGGAAGGGTGTCGTTCGAAGCCTCTAAGAAGGTGGTGGCACCTACTACTCATGGCGAGGAGTACGAGACGTGATTTTAAGGAAGAGGTAGACCTTTGAAGGCAACTCAAGAATGACATTGTGGGGAAGGGGAAAGTGTTATTCCAGAACCTTTGTTCAACTTAAGCATCTAATATATAACACATTTTTATAAATTATACAGGTTGTGAATAACTACTTACTAGACATCAACGTTCTGCAGGTCACAGCTCACGTGATCAGGACTGTGTGGCCCTTCACCACTCGTTTCACTACAATTGAGAAAACCCCTAAGTATTTAAGGGCACATGCCCATGTCGACGAGGTTCTTCATTATGCATTTCACGTATCATTTCAAATACCTTGGTAGTTATTGAACGATATCTGTGAAAAAAGGTAGGTATTTAGAGCTGTGGCACATTACCAGGACTTTATCGGTGGTACCACTACAACCAAAAAGAGGCATGATGGCAAATACACCATGAAATATACCCCTATCTGTGAATAAATGATACTATTTGAGGGCTGTGTCACAACTTGACCAGGGATGTGCCATCCTTCATGACTAATTGCACTTAAAATGGCACGGTGACTATTTTACCATGAAACATCGTCTTATATGTGTAAAACCGTAAATGTGTTCAGTGGTTTCACATGTCCAAGCAGGGCGGTTATTATCTATTATAACCTACAAATGGCATGATAACCATTATATCACAAAGATACTCCTGTCTATGAGAACATGTATAAGTATTTTATGGCGGTGTCACATGGCCAGGATTGTAAGGTAATTAATTACTCGTACCACGACATATTGCAGGATAAAACACACTCCTATCTGTGAGAAACTGTAAGTAGTGTGATGATTTGGGCTTGTTTGTTAACTTAATATATAAATAAACAAATAGTTCCTGCGCTGAAATGAATTAGATATTCTCTACAATGTTATCTTCGGATTAAGATTGAATTACATCCCTTTGTTTTTCTATTGTCGAATAATCAGGAAATTAAAGTCATTGTTTCTTACTTACAAAGCAAGTTATTATTGTAAATCAAATAATGTATTTGGAAGATCCGTACCGTTTATTAAAAATGAAAAACCTTTTTTTAAATCAGTGGAAAACAAATGAAATATTAGGCATATAGTTTATAATATCAGTAAATCTTAACAGTTATATATTATTTAATCAGTTCTTATTGCACATTAAAAAATAATCATATCTTAAAGTAATCAGGTTTTTCTCAAGATTTTGCTGTGCTCAACAACTCAGAAATCAGGAAAAATCATATGGTCAAAAACATTCCCCACACACTTCCGGTAAAAGGAATGTGGAAAGCTTCAGTTAAAATCCTTTGAAAGTAATATATAATGCAGCGTTTTGCCGTGAATTGGTCAGCATTTCCGTTTCCATTCCAAGACCTGAATTATCGAAGAGAGCAGATCCATCATTTGAATGAACCTAGCCGACTTCACGAAAAGTTAATTATTGAATTGAGCCGTTACAACTAGAGTTCGATATTCTGCATAATGTTAGGCCACACCAAATTAATAACTTGTTCATCGGATTTCCCGCACCTATTTCTTCAGAAAAGCAAAACAAATATTTTTATTTTTTTATCACTTGCGCCCGCACCATTTTATTTTACGAGCGCTAATTTGTTTAGTAGAATGTAGCCTTTTCCCTTATAACTGTGTTTTTCGATCGCAACAATTATCAAAGCACCGGCTAGTCTCAACATGCAGCCGGTCTAATTAGAGTCTATAAACGATGTAGACCCGGATACAAGCGTCACAGATGATCGAGACTAAATTGGAAACATGAAAACATTTATTTCACTTCCTGATTCTTGAAAATTACGTGAACAAATGATAATTCTACCACCATTTAAAGTTTGATTTAATTTTAGACAAATGTGTTTGTTTTAATATGGCTAACGCTTAAAGTAAACGTATACATACTGGGCAAGAAGTGCTGAATTTCACCGTGAATGACAGTGATTATCCAAAATTTGAAATTGATTCGGGCATGTTTGACGGGAATTCGGATGACCGTTACCTTGAAAAGACAGTTTCCAATCGGTCATCTATACCATCTACACCTGTCCAGGTAAAAATTTCAAGCGTGTATTTTCACTTCTTTGTTGTTAGCAAATATGATGTATTTTTGTATTATTTGTTGCCTTCAAAAATATACATTTAATGATTTATGCATGTTTGTTTTTAATTTGCTACAGATCAAAGTATAGTGTTTATTTAATTCATATGCAATGCATGTACAGTAATAGAAAAATAAAGTTTGGCCAAGAAACGAGCACCACTTTTCTTGTGGTATCATCAAACTGTTTCAGTAATGCATACAACATTATACTACAATGAACATTTATGTATAATATTGCTTATTAAAATTTCAGATTCCTCCGATGCA
Source organism: Mya arenaria (assembly GCF_026914265.1). Taxonomy (NCBI): domain Eukaryota; kingdom Metazoa; phylum Mollusca; class Bivalvia; order Myida; family Myidae; genus Mya; species Mya arenaria. Next base: position 15,167,829 of record NC_069131.1, on the reverse strand, counting down.
GCAGATCATGAAATTCCTGTCCCCATGAGGCAACGAGAGCGTGCTTGTGGTGGAGGCCTTGGTCGCCGATGAGTCAATGTTCGTGGAAAGTAGGATGACGCTAAAAATTTACCTGACTGATAACTATATGTGCTTCATGCAATCCAGTGAGTTTTACCATTCACAAAAAAAACATCAAACAAGCAGGAGTGTGTATATTTTGTTAATATTAGTCAAACAGGATAAAAAAATGGTGTCAGACTGTGTGATTGGAAAAAGGTATTAATCACACTTTGTGTTGCGAATAAATGTTTGTAGATTTTTTAGATGTCCATGTGTATGTTTAAACTATATTTGGAAATCATTCAAGTGTTAAATATTTATGCTGATTGTATTTTTTTTGTCTAAGAAAAAATATTGCATATTCTTGTATTTTCTTGAAATATTTTTTTTTCTAAAAAAATGACACAATCAGTATTTGCAGTACAAAAGAAGTAGAAGTGTCTTTTGTATTTCTATTACTTGTCTAAATTTGAACAAGATATCTAAAAAAAAAATAAGGAAAATCTGCGAGTTTAAAAAGATAGGCGTTAAATTCTGAAAAATCCTAAAATCAATCTGGCACTGGCTGTAATTTTCTGTGACATATTTGGTGCTAAAATGGTTTACAATACGGTGTAGGATTTTTGTAAATTTTCTTCCAGAACTAAGATGGATACCAAGGCCAATCGTGTAGTCATTGCAAGAGTGATAGCTTTAGTTTATATTTGATTGCAAATGCCTATATTTATTTTGTGAGTTATTTTTCAAGTCACCTTGTCTAGTCTTTTCCATGGCATGAGATATGACAATTTATTATTTTTATTTTTATAGAGAATTATTTTTAACCAAGTTTTCCTAAAGAAAAGTGGAAAACCTAGTTAATAGATTTGGATATGCCATTGGGCAGGCAGGTGGCTGTGACCATTGGCGCTTGTGTCCTTGCTTCTACTTAGCCATGCATAGGCTATTTTGAAAAAAATAAATCAAAAAGGTTGAAAAAACTGGAAAACTGTGTTTTTGTGTTCTCTCATTTATTTAATATTTTAAAGAAATACATTTGCTTGATCTCAAATAGCATTTATTTGATTTCAAAACTAATATTTGTATAGAATTATCTTTTAGTGTTATCATTCTTTCACTGGATGTTATCCTTGTACTGTTTACAATATCATTGTTTAGTTAATAAGTGAATAAAATGTGAGCAAAAGTTAGTTAAATGACTATATATATTTGTTCGCTCTTCGCTCGCTCCTCTTTTTTGCTAAATGCAAAACAAATATTTTTATTATTATTTCGCTCGCTCGCCCCATTATTTTTTGGAAAAAAATCCGATGAACAAGTTATCAATTTGGTGTGGCCTTATGTGCTATGTGGCAAAATCACAGAAGATGATTTTATCACAAAGTTGTATATACGAAGTGTATGAAGAAGATGTTTAAAAAACATTTTGATGACAATCAGTCAAAATTGATGACCAGAATGTTGTTCACGACTGCAACGAACACTCGAAGAAGACTATGACAATGGGTGTGCAAGGTCACAACGATTCGTTTTCATTTTTTGATACCATAACATTTAATCCCATTGCCGCTGCGGGACGCGTAGTCTCCTAACATTGGTGGTCCTAAGGGAGTTGGCTGTTGTTAACATTATACAATAAAGCTACTTATCTTGAAGACGAATCTACCCCGAAGCTTTTATAAACTAAAAATATATATACTCTGCAGTTAATACTCGCGAAAAAGGCATCGTCCAAGTGAGAGCATAAATAAAGTTATATCACACTAAAGCTACTTATCATGAAGACGAATCTACTCTGAAGCTTTTATATACTAAAGAAATATATACTCTGCAGTTAGTACTCGCGAAATAGGCATCGTCCAAGTGAGAGCATAAATAAACTTATATCCCACCACAATTGGTCAGTCTGTCTGTGGACAAGGTTGGGTTAACATCAACGCAGGTCAATGAGTTAGTGTTCTATCATCGTTGAAATAGCAACGTATTGTTGAAAGACTTCGGCGGGTCTTCATATTGCGCGACTCTCTCGGAGACAATTATTACTTAAATAAAGGTGTTTATTGAATACTATCTATTAATTTAGAAGGGTATTTTGATATAGTGCAAGGGTGAAGCTGCATTCAGAAAAAAATGAAATCGAGTTGAAAGTTGTACTTAGAAGATTATAGGGAATTTATTATTGTTGAGGTAATAGTAAGATGACCTTAAGTAACATCTACATGACCAAGATTGTAATATTAACTGTTCTTTCAACCACGAGTACACCTTGAATCAAACTCTCATTATGACAACTCGTACGTAGATTGAATACATTGTTGCCCTTGAGGCGTTGTCTGTTTCCACGCCATATAAGTTATATTATTTTGCTATTCGAAATAATCCGACATGCTTAAAATCAGATTATAGAAATCAAAGTACTAAAAGTACTGATGGTATGTGCGCTTCGCATGCACAGTTGGTTGCGCATGCATCAGTACTGTTAAAAACCTCAAGAGTCTGTATATTTGCCTTTAAATAACATAATGTTGTTATCTTATACAGATTATTGTTTGTTTGTTGTTGTTTCGGCAGATGGTATTTCCTTTTAGTTTTGATATCGTGTTATTTTGTTGTTGTTTATTATTTCAGATCAGGATCAGAGACGATTACGATCGAATAGGAAATGATGTCCTTAACCATGTGTTGCATCAAATAAGTTTATCACGAAGCACAGTTTTTGTTCTCAGAAATATATTTTCAATGCAAATACAATTATTGTAATGATGTCCGTAGAAAACAGCAATAACAAAAACAAATATTTCTAATTCTAACTTACGAACTGTTAAAACTGGAGGAATGTGCCTATTTGGCTGAACCACCTGTGTTTGTGCCTCCTGTGTTAAATAAATTGCGTGAATGCGCACCCTACGAAATTGGAGGAAGATTACAATGACGAACTTTTACATTAGAACATGTTTTGTCTAAAATTGCACATCAACGAAGATATGTTTCAGGGTCTATATTTGATTTTTGACACCTAGCTTGTCCCTTTTGTGTGAAGGTATTTATAATCTAAATTATAGGAAATGTCAAAATAAGTATTATGGTTGTATTCAGAAGAAAACTGCTAAACAAACAAGACTGAATGTCTCTCGGACAAAACTTCATTTCTCCAAAGCCCCTATTACTCGTTTGGAGCCAACATGTTTTGGTTCCAGACGAGTCCATACAACTAAAAAAGACCAAACAAGTTACATCAAACCCTTGATCCCAGGTTGAGGAGTCACGTGACTTTGATGGTGACGTTAATTTCTAAATAATCTTTTTACTAATAAATACATAAAAATATTTCTTAGCGTATAAAAGACTAAACTATTTTTGCTTCTGTACGTGTGAAATATTTTTAATTTGCTTATGTTTTAACGATGCAATATTAACCAAAATTTCAACTTGACGGAATTCTGTAGAGCGATGCAACACTGTGTACTCCTTGAAAAATATGGCCAAGGAATGCATCGTGAAAATGCACATATATTAAAAATATATATGGGACGCGTTTAAATAACGATAGGCCAAGAGAAACGTGCATTGTTACGGCTCAATCGCACCGCGAGAGAGGCGGAATCGTTACAAGACCTCCTTGGTATGTAGTTTCATTTTGATTGGTTCAATAATTGAAAGAAGCAATCAAAACTACCAATAAGCAATAGTATTCAAAATTAGTAAATCCTAATGAAAACCCTTGCGCGATTGACAACAAAAGGCATTTACATACTGTTCTAAGCTTGTGTAAATACCTAAATAAGATAAGAACAATTCACACAGTGCACTTACATATTTGAATTGCTTTATTGAATTTTACTCTTTAATAAAACGAAAATAATGAAGTTTCCAGGGCTGTGTATTGAACCTGGATCTTGCCTTTGTTTGTAGGAAACCTAACTATAATATTATACTTAAGTAAATGGCTGATGTGAATCAAATAAAATTGAAAACATGTCTCAAATTTTCCAACTAATGGCAGCAGATAACAACTGACATGGAAAGTAGTGTGGTGATGTTCGTTTAATGTATGTTGTCTTACAACGATTTTGTCGCTTGATTGATGTTGGTTCGGCCCCTTGGCCATTGTTCCTTAAGGATCTATTTGAACCACGTATGATATATGTTCGCTTATTAGTTTTAGTTTGTTTACAATATCTTATGACGGGTTGATTGAATACATACAAACACAAATTTCCCTTTTTTTCAGGACACACCCACAGATCAATACAAATATGTGCAGCAGCTCAATTTCTCGCATTCTGAAATGACGTATTGTCCGTATCAGATTATTAATCGGATATGGAGGATATTCGTTGATTTTAGTGTAAGATCGTATTTTTTTAACGAGTGTCAAAGGAAAACATGTTCACGAGTGGTTAAGTCGCGAACATGTTATGAACACTAATAAATGAACATTTATTATTGCATCTATGTTCAAAATAATAAAATTTAATACACAAAGGCCCTTTTAATATTTATGCAAAAAGCTACAGAAACAAGCTCAGTAACAAAACGTTTAAACATAAACCCGGTTTAGTGGCACTGTGTAAACGCCAAAAACATAGAACATAAAATCACAAACAAAAATCATAGAAGAACAGCACAAAACTCCACAATATATAACAATAGGTATGTTTATTAAGTTAAACAGGGCATGAATAAATTACTATGCCGACATTTATTAAATGAACATTAAAATGGTCCTACGTGTTAGGAAAACTATTGCGGATATTCATTGTCAGTATGAAAAGTAGAGTATTTGAGTCGTATCAACACAGCTATATCCGTGCACTATTTCTATAGTTTTCTACATATTCCTTTCGACTTCGTTGACGTTGTATTTTTTCTTTACAATCGCGCGTGAGAGAGAAAACGCTTCCCTATAATTAAATTATAAATAAATCGTCCAAATCTCAAACGGTGAAATCGCAACGGGTCACAATTAAGTCTATAAATGATAGTTCAACGTTAGTGTGAGCTTAAGATAACCTAATGCACTGCTGACGACAATTGGTCTGTACATGTTGATTTCAACACTTGTAAATGTATTCATACGATAAGAACTAATGGCACAGATCATTTTCACTCAACAAGATTAGTTATAAAGTAATTTGCACCGTTTACTGAAAGAAATATTAACAATGAAGATTCCATGGCTATTTTATGGAACATTTGGTTGCGCATTTATATGTAAGTGTCCTAGATAGATATTTTAGTAATGGTATCATTGACACATAAGACGTTGTTATTCTTGTATCTATTGCCATCTTGTCAATAAACATCAACATCAGACTTATAACAAACTAATCGCAGTTACAATATACATACTAATGGTGGTTTATGGGCACTAAGTCCTGTTGGTGGTTTATGAGACCCTCCATTTCTAAACATGCCAGCATCACCAAATTAATAATCTTTCAATGTTTTTATTTGTATATTATAAATATTAACTTTTATTTGATGATATCACAAATCTGAAAAAACTATATTTGGGATTGTGGGATACTGCACTGTGGGACATTTTATATATTGACCCACATACCAGGTAATTTGTATCGTCAGTATCCCACAATTCTATAGGCATATATACCGGTATATAGATAATTTATGAGGTTAATTTGTAGGATTCTTTTATTCAAATGTAATCGTTTTGCTCAGTTGCGCATATGCGTCAATCAATTGTTACCACGCCCCCCTCCCCCCAGGCGAGGGGGTATACCGGGGATAGTGAGGGAAATGGGCCGTGTTTTTACCTTCCAGGTAGTTCCGCATTGCCGAGTGAATGTGGTTGTGAATGTGGTGGTTTTGTTTCCGCTAGATAAGAGCTTCCCCTCAAACTAAATGACACTATCACAAGAACTAATATCAGTTACTAGAAAACAAAAATGTCAAGCACAAATATTGTCATCACCGTTATCATCATCGCAGCCGTCACCAGCACTATATTCATCAGACAGCCACTTTGAAACACAGATGTTATGCAGTAATGCACATGCGAACATAATGTTAATACCGGTGTATAAATCAAATGTCCACTCGTAGCAAGGCGTTTGTAAACATATTACTATTGGCATCACATAATTATAATCAGGCAAAGCCCTCGGGCAATTATAATTCTTACTGGAGCAATTATCAACCAAAAGTCATGGTCAACCGTTTATTATCCTGTATACATGGTATTACATGTTTGTCATTGATGTTTCCTATCTTATTTGATAGGGTAGAAACTCATATTTTGTTGGTTCTAATTTTCCTTTTGTTTTGTTATTTTTCTAAATGTTTGCATCATTTTCCTTGTCTTTACGGTTTTATCTAATGCACTTTTATTACCCATTATACTCAGTCATAGATAGATAGATTTATTTCAGTAAGGATTGTACATGCATGGACATTTAATTTAAACAACATGAATAGTAAATAACATAATACATGCATGATATCATCAATAGCCATGACAGATACACCAAAACAAGGATGACACAAAAAAAGAAAAAAACCTCTTATTTCTATTGTTTGTTTTGGCGACATGGCATAGGAAGGCATTGCATATTTAAATAATAATATGCCTGTAAGCGAAATGGCACAAGTATATTAAAAGTTAGTCTCTATGAATTATAATAAATATTGCCGGAGTTGTATCACAGTCACTTTACATAAAAAGTTATAAGTTCAGAAAGTAATACATAATTATCACATTATAGTATGAATATGACAGTATGTAGTACATATAAAATGCGAGGTTATGTTAAAATAGTTCCTTTACTGAAAATCTTTGAATAAATAAATGAAAAAAAACTTAATTAAAACTCAAGCCTTTTAATACCATAAATAATAATTCCAAATTATCTAAAAAAAGATTATTTTCTAGCAATTTGAAAACAGGTAATTTCTTAGTCTGTGCTATACTAGATGGAAATTTGTTCCATAAGGAAATACCAAAGAAGAAGGACTTTGACCTCTGGAACAGCATAAGCCCCTTTCTGACATAACCTTGTCCATTGTGTGTGTACAGTATCTTGGGAGATAAAATTGTCTCCTATGTAGTCCGGGGCTATGCATGTTTTTATTTCTAAAGACATGACCTAGAATAATCTGGTCTACACGTGTGTTAACAGGTAACCAGTTGAGTGATTAAAAGTGTTCTGGGCCATTGTGAGACATTGCATCAAGATCTAAAAAACAAACCTCATTAATTTATTTTGTGTGGTTTGGAGCTTGGTATTTAAGTGACTTGGTCAGAACATATAACCACATAGAACAGGCATAATCAAAATGGCATTGAATAAAGGCCTTGAGAAGGAGTTTCTTGGTATGTTTTGTAAGGTAACCTTTCCTTCGATATAGATATTTTAACCTTACACTAGCTTTTTTTAATATGGAACGAGCCATAGAATCAAAAGATAGGGTCTGATCAATTGTTGCGCCAAGATATTTAAAAGCAAGAGTTGGTATCATTACATGTAATATCAAGTGTAGAGTTTGACCAGTACACGATTACTGTTTCGTCCATCTTAAATAACGTCCGATTGTATTTAATATTCCATAAAAAGTGATATTATTTAAATTCATTCTCACAATTTAAATACCAGTAATAATAAAATCAAATATATTTATCGTATAATATGATATGTGTTAAAATTGTCGCATGACGTACTGTATATGTTTTTGTATGTATCTGTGTTATTATAACGATAAGCTTGTCATACTTAAGTGTAATACATATTATGTTCTGTTCTGTCATTTGTCAATGATTTGAACAGGCTTTGACATTAAAATTGAAACTAATTTAATCTGTTATGGAATACAGTAAAAGATTTGAGTATCATGAATTATGGAAGTTTAAAAAAGTGAGACATAACAAATTGGTTTTGAATGGCATTTGCTGTAAATAAAAAACTAATGACTTGAAATTAAAATAGCAAACCTTTTCTCACATATTATCGGAATAAGACGGCAATATTTCCATTCTTCAAATATTTTCGTTTTATATTTAACATCTGCTGATTTTGACGTTTATTTCAATAGTTGAGCACAGTTAGGGTCGATCAAGCCTATGAGCAGATTCAAGAGAACCTCGACTTGAATAACCCTAGCCAATTTGCTGAAACAATATTTTTTTCTAGGCAAATGAAATAAAACAAAACGTTTCAACAAAACATTTCCTTGTCTCACTGATTTTCTACCGTAACCGAATGTAAACATCCGGTATAATTCATGGTAGTACTCGTTACTGAAACACGGGAAGTGTCATTAATGGTAAAACTAGTTCCACATTCCTTTTTGATTTAAATTCCTTTAAAGCTTTGCTTGTGTAAATTATTTGCCTACTACATTCATGTTTAGGTATTCGTCGTCCATTTTCATTTTCTTGAAATTGAAATAATGCAATAATCGCCCCGACGTGCCGTGATTAGCTCACTGGTTGTTCAAAGCGATAATCATTATTGCGTAAACGGATTCCGATTAAATTGGGGAAGCTCATAAAGGCACGCTATGTGAGAAAACGTGCTACGTTGATAATACTCCTGGACACCGAAATTCGTACAATCCAATGACTATCTGCCATCAAAGACTGAAAACTTCCTTCCGCGAAAAGCTTCAAAGCTACGGTTATTTGGAGTGAAACTGGAAAAGCATAAGACTGACCTATTTCTCACTCCAAGACTGCATATAGTTCATCACATAATTCAAAAACTTAATTTCTGTCCAGATCAGCAATGCTGTGTAGTTGGTTCCAGTAAGTTTGCGGAACCAAGGACAATAAATTTGCTAATTCTGGTTAGATATAGACTTTTGGTGCTGATTACCGGCATTTTAGTGACTTTACTGTAGGTCAAATAGTAAGTGATCATTACGTGCCACTATAGTTTCAAGACGTCCGATTAATCAAAAGGCCACCCAAATTTGCAATGCAGAGACATTAACAAATGAATGAGTTGTATTTTGTTAAAGCTGATTTGTACGGAAGCGTTTAACGTATATGTAGTCTAAGTGATTTACCCTTGGGGTAACTGTGTACATATAAACGGGGGCAATTTAGTTTGGCAGTATTTAAGTAAATGACTGACAAATACTACAAAAAAGCAAATTGCTATAAATACAACTCCATTTCTTAAGGCTACTAAATGCCAGCTCTACCACTTATTATTAAACGAACCTATTTCAAAAATCGGAGAATGTGGAATAGTGTAAGTACACTTTTACTGCAGGTTGGCTACAATTTCGTTTCAATTATGTTCGAACTGTTGTCCCATGTGCGTTTCTCACGAATCGGACTTGTGCATATTTTGAGATCTGCTAGCATTTCAAGTACACTTCGTTGCACGCCGTATGAACAATATGGCGCATGCAAATATAACTGTATGTATAACAGTACTTAGGCTGGCGCACGACAAAACTAATAAGCACTTCTTAAAAAGGAAATATTCTTATATATAAAAGTAGGGATGCTTATTCTTATAAATGTTTTCTGATAGACATTTCTTTATTACTTTTCTGATATTACTGCACCATAGTAGTAATCAACTATGGGCCTACAACTCTTTTGAAAAATGATAAAATTTAAATAACCCAAATATGCATTAAAAACTAATAGCTGCTCAAACACTTTGAACAACTCAAAAGTTTGTTAAATTTTAACTAAAGTTTGGTGTTTATTGAAACTACATGCAGGGTATATTGCTAGAGTTTATGGTAATCATTGCAAAATAATTGTGTGTAATGCACATATAAAAGTCCCCAAACTCACATAGAACCATCGGGCCTACAAGTTTTAAGGCCTAGCTACGCCCCTGGAACCGTCACTTATTGATAACATACGTAGTTATAATATTATAAGCTTCATCATTATGTCTTTATGAACTTGCGACAATTATTTACCCGGGTGCGTGTTACCAGAGTAGCCTTAACCAATGTTACTTACTGTCATCCTGCACTATGCTCAACAACCTATAAAGACTGATTCTGTGACTGACGTCCACGGATAGTCCAGTGGCCGATGGCGTCGTTATATAAACACACGCGCGCACGCACAGGTTTATCAATAATTTCTCACGCTTTGGGGACTGTGGGTTCCAGTTTATGTGCCGACTATACAGTTGGCATTATTCTGGACCTGATTTCACTTATACGAAATTTGTTTCTTCGAACAGCCATGATTCCGAATGAAAGCAAATACAAACTTAAAGTAAATCTCATTTCAAGAAGAACATGTTTCGGACGGATATAGACTCACAAAAACACCAAATATCATACAAGTTGCATTAACTGAGTCTTACGCATGGTTGTCGATTTCGAATCATTTTTCTGATGTTGTTGTTTTGTTTAAAGATAAAGGTTATATTTATGTAAGTAAGTTATTTCTCTTATTAATTTCCCATCACTTCAATTAAGAGTGATATACGCCCTAACGCTGTTCATTATTGCTACAAATTAGCGATGTTGTTAGGTGATGCACTATTTCTTTCGTTTTTAACGACTTGCACGTTCGTAGACATGCAAGGATACATGTTAAAAGTTTGAAATAAATGTTACAAATCAACCAGAAATCTTAAATTTCCAAAAAAAATCGCCTGACCACAAAGAGCGTTTAAAGCAAAATGGTTCGTAGATCAACTTAAATTACACCGTGACTAGGTAAATGCACAATGAAGAATTGAAATGTAGACACGCTGCATTAGAGCTATGATTGAATATCTGATTAACTATATAATCACTCCATCGTATATGCTGCCCACGCTAAGATAACAAATGCTATGATTGTTTTGTTTATGAACCAATCCAGCGAGCAGTTTTAGTAATGCACCAGTCAATTGTAACCACGACCCCCCCCCCCAGGTCCGGGGGTATACCGGGGATAGCCGGGGAAATGGGCCGTGTTTTTACCTTTCAGGTGGCCCCCACAGTGCGGGGTGAATGCGGTGGTTTTGTCTTCGCGCAAAATATAGCGGGATATTTGCCTTACCTAGGCTCCCTGCGGTGCGGGGGCATTTGGCGGGGATTTGACCATCAGTTCGTCCCCGAAGGGCAAATATTATACCCGGGGTTGGCTGGACCGAAAGTCCCCGCTATTCTCCGGACCTGGGGGGCCGTGGTTACAATTGACCGGTGCATAATTGCTTTTCGTGAGATGTCTAAAAATAAATGTTATTTGTTGTCTCATCCGTACATTAATACAGTGGCACAGAGTCTGAAGACCCTCAAAATATATCCCTTGAAGACGATGTTTCTTTACTGTAATTAAATACGAAAAATTAAAACTAAAAGTAAACCAGAAATAAAATATCTGATCATTGACGCATATAAAATGTTGTAATTAGATTTTACCGGAGCCGCTTTTTTGCAAGATTTTTCTCATCGGACTCACCCCATCCACAGCCCAAATCCTTAAATCCTTCATACGCTCCTGTTATATCAAACAATTGTAGCAGTGACTTTAGCACCAACAAACTGCAACGCGGAAACCATCATTTTCTAATTTTAGTAACAGTGACCTTGACCTACACAACCCAAATGCAATCCCAAAGTACGTTTCCACGTAAGCTTGGTTACAAACAACCACTCTATTTATCCTAATTTTAAGTTATTGCGTAGAAACCATTTATATATTTTTAGTATCATTGACCTTGAACTGATAACCCAAAAGCAATTTCAAGGTTCGTCTCAACATATACTTGCTACATACAAAGTAATTGAAAGTATCATCACCAAAACCAGTTTGACGCCCGCCAGTCCGACAACATCTCCATTGAAAACCTAGGGCGGTATTCGTAAAACTGGTTAAGTCATTTCCTAACTTATGTCAATTTCTTAAAATCTTGAAAGTCAAATGAAAAGTACAAGTGTTTTTAACTTTAAAGTATGTTTTTTTCAATAAGGTCAATAGTAGTAATGTACATTGTATTTTGGAAATTCTTCATTTTTATTTCATATGACTAGAGATACTAAAATTAGGAAAATGATCAAGTTAACTTAAGAAGTTTATGAATACCACCCATGGTTAACAACCATTGCAGTTACATAAGATATTACTGTTTAACTTTATGAAAACGAGGTAACATTTTACAGTTTATTCCATTTCTATACATTTACATAGCAACATAACAATGTTGTAATGCATGATGAAAGAAAACTACAGATTTAGTACAAAACTCATACTTGTTACTTGATTGCATTCTATGACAAAGTTAGCTTTTTTAACACTCATGCAACATGAGAATATTAAGTCCAGACATTAAAATGACAAACACAGCCATTTTGGTAGAAAATTACGACAACAAAGAACTTACTAAAACCTATTTTCAAGGCAACAGTGTTGCCTTTAAGAACAAGAGCTGTGACAGTAAGGAACTATCCCCATACGTCCACTGGATGTAAACTATTTCCATTTGTAAAAAAATCTTGGGGTGGAGGGTGGATTCAATATTTTAAGGTGAAACCAGTCTACCAAACAGCTTTAAATCTGCTGACATTTTCTTAAGTTACCATCAGAACAACATTTTTTGCAACAGAAGCCAAACTCAACAAAGGTCACACTCACCCAACAACTAAGCCCAGCATCAAGTTAAGTGCACAGTTTTGGCCAAAAAACTTTTTAATCAATGTAATTAATGGCTACCATGACTTGAAAACACCAACGGTCATCGATTGATCAGGACAAATAAACACACAAAAAACTTAGTTTACTGTAGGTCAAACCCATTTCTTGATGTTTGAAAAATGGTATCTAATTGAAGTGTAACCTAAACCTTTGACCAAGAAATCACCTATTGGCCACTCCACATCAGTTTTAATGATCATAAACCCAACCCTTGTTCAGTTAACAATTAGTAAGCATTGCTCAATTTAAGAACACCATTACCTTTGACCAGCAACCCCAAAACTTATTAGTGTCATATCATAATCATCACCAATACTCATACCAAGTTTGGTGATCACAGACCAAACCTCTGTAGAATCACTTTTATCACTTCACCCAAGACTGTGAGCATTCTTTGAATTATGTTTGGTGACGATGAGTCTAGCCACTCCTCACAGCAGTTCATCGTTGTCATGAGTTACATGTACAACTAACTTCATAATGGATACAAACTTTGTAAGGCAGTTTCTTGTTTTTCTGTCTCAATGTCATAAGGGAAACTTCAATATTAATTAACACGGAATCAGAATTTATATTGGATTTTTCAAAAAGTGTGCATTACAACTCCTAAGAACAAATAGGTAATGCATTCATATGTCATAAATTACTTGAAAATGTTTGATTATCCAGCAGCCGGAGAACAGCTTCTCCGTTATATTTGGAAGAAATTTTTACAGACAGACAGCAAATGAGACCTCTGCACAATACCAGCATTCCTTAAAACAAAAATACCGCTTATTCTTTTTCCTAATTCTCTTTATCTTAATAAAATGTTGGACTTTGCTTTTTATTTGGAGTATACTTCTTTGCCCAAAACATATGAACTTGTCTATCATATTGTTAGCATCATCGTTTTTCAAAATGGCACCATTTTTAATGTTCCCTTAAAATTCACTATGAATTATAGCTTCTTCTTGATTGGTGTTTTCTTGGCGGTGGGTTGGGTGTGTGGTTTAGGCCAAACAATTTCATCCTGGGAATCCATATCTGACCCTGCTGTGTAATCAGCATCCTTGAAACTGTCACCGTCCTCATCAGGTGCTGTAGAGTTAAATCCATAAATTTAACACTTATGAAAAAAGCTAATCTTCATGATGAGTACTAAATATTGCATACATTTAACAAACATTTAACTTTGGAAATGTCACAATGAATATTGGCATGCTTATAAAAACACTTGTCATCCTGAGCAATTTTGATGTTATCATATTTATTTGTATTCCTCCAGAAAAAAGTGGGTTGTTAGTATACACTAAAATATTGGTTTGAGTTATCCAACTCTCAAATAAGTTGGTTCTCTGATTAAGCTCCATGCTGAATCCATTAAAATATGGTATTATTTGAAGTGTTTTTGGATTAAAACTATGCAAATACAATGATCATAAGTCCATCTCAAAAGAAGTTACAATAGTTTGTAAACTTGTCCATTATTTCAACTGAAATAGACCGTTGAATGACATTTTTGCAAATTCAAAAAACAGCAACTTTAAAATACATTTTTCGCTCCAAATAAAACATTTTATTTTTTTAACATAACCCTTTCAATTGATACCAGAATAATGTGATGTCACCAAGCATCAAAAATTAACATATTTGTGGGTCTAAATCCTTTAACCCAGTTTCTTTTATAAAATTTAAGTCTGTTTTTATAAAAGGTTTAAACTTGCTACTAAAGCCTGTAATGCTGAAAAGTTTTGAGAAATTTCTGCCTGTGCATTCCTCTGTTTTACTACAAGTGACAGACAGCTTTCCAATCATAATCATAATTAGGAGGCGTAATTGACAATTTCTTGGATCAAGTCACTTCAGAAACTCTAGTGGGCCAGAACTTTCAGACGGGTAGTCTAGCTCACTACACACTGTGATAACCAGGCCAGCAAAAGTCAATTCAACTTATGAAGTTTTAAGACTTAACTGCACAATTTTCAGATATCATTTAAGATCTCACATTTTTTAAATTAGATTTTGTAAGGCTGATAAGTTTGAAAAATTATGATGTACCCTACCATTAAGATTATCATCATCATCATCATCATCATCATCATCATCATCATCATCATCATCATCATCATCATCATCATCATCATCATCATCATCATCATCATCATCATCATCCATTTCAGTGACAGATCGCTCCTGTTTGGAACTGTTAAATAAGTAAGGATTAAATTAAAATGTAAGAAACAACTATCTACATAACTACCCTTGATTTAAGACTAATTCAGCTTCAACTATCTTTATCTAGATCTTAGGTGAATGATGCAAACTATACTGAATCCATATTACTTAATATATAAGAGTTTCATTAAAAAAAATCTCGTTTTTGATACGACTTCTTGTACAAATGTTGTGTTAATCCAAAAAATAGCATTCTGGCTACCATTCTTTTGTTTTCTTCCCAGGTTATATATATGTATATATATATACAGTATTATACTTATGTACTGGGTTTTTAAATGTTACATTTCAAGAAAAGAGGATAATATCTTCTCCTAACCTCAAATTAAGGACTTTAGAAAAAAACAGTTTGCAGGGTATCAGGTTTGAAGAGTAATTTAAATTCAATTCAATTTACAAAACAGGGTTGTCTCAGAGTAATTTTAATTCAATTCACAACACAGACTTGTCTTCTACAATAAAAAATATGGTCTAACCTCAGTTGAACTGGTATTTTTTACTCATTGTTTCAAATCTTGCAATACGTAATATACTTAGTGTTTTTATAAGTAACTTTTAAACTCTGTTTCTTTATTGAAATATTTCAATGTATATGATAAGACATTGAAACAAACCTCACGGATTGTCCTGCTTTAGCTTTGGATCGTCCTGGTTCTGCTTGATTTTTCTCTTTACCTAATAAAAAAAAAGATTAAACATGAATGACATAAGATATATATATATATATATATATATAAATACTTCAGAGCTTTGAAACAATAGCCGGTACATTACAATCTATTTGGAAATAAATAATTTCAGTTCACTATTAAAAGATTAGAAAACTTGAGTTGGCGCTTAAACTCAAGGCATAATATATATATATATTATATAGCCACAAGTTACCTAGTAAAATAATCCAGAAGAATAACATGAATTCTGACCAATTCTCATGAAGAATGTGGCCTTCTGCTTTCATTAGGTCTCCAATTATGAGAAGTTATAAAGTCGTATTTACAGTAATAAAGTTATGGTTGTCTGGAAAGCACAGTGGTTAGCTTCTAA
This sequence comes from Mya arenaria, assembly GCF_026914265.1. Lineage (NCBI taxonomy): Eukaryota > Metazoa > Mollusca > Bivalvia > Myida > Myidae > Mya > Mya arenaria. The sequence continues at coordinate 15,151,904 of NC_069131.1, read as the reverse complement.
CCAAGGGAACCTGGGTTTGATTCCCGGCCTGGGCGCATGTGAGTTTGGTTAGTGGTCACCAAGCCGGAGAAGTGGGTTTTCTCCAGGTACTCCCCCACAACACAAGACCACACTCTCGCGAAACATTGGCCAATGAGAGTGACTTAATATAAGCTATTATAGCTTTCTTCACAATCATTGTTAAATATATAACGTTTAAACTAAAGTTATGGCTGACATCTGAATTGACAGCGTGATCTATTTGGCACATAAAGCAGCAACTTACTTCTGAACACTCAAGGAAGGCTTCTCTTGTTTGTGCAGCTGCTGACAGCCATCTGAAAATTTAATACAGGAGCAAATTATAACTATGTTGTCTTCGACATAAAGTATTTCTTTTGAGGGTTTATTGTACATACATGCAGAGGATAGTTTTCATCTATAACATGCCCTTCGTTGGTTTGCTCATGTGGAGGCATTTTTTATCGCAAGGGGAACAATGCATTAAAAAATCAATTGAAATGCCCCATAAACCACGATATATCTGCACATAAATCAACAATATATTTTATAAGGAATGTCCCATAAACCACCATATATCTGCACAAATATCAGCAATAAATTTAATATGAAATGTCCCATAAACCACCATATATCTGCACATATATCATCAATATATTTGATATGGAATGTCCCATAAACCACCATACATCTGCATATACATGTATATCATCAATATGTTTTATAAGGAATGTCTCATAAACCACCATATATCTGCACATATATCAGCAATATGTTTTATATGGTAAGTCCCATAGCATACATATATCTGCACATAAATCTGCACTATGTTTTATAAAGTTTAAATGTCAGGAGCCAACACATATCTGCATTGTTTTAAAGAATATGTCATAAATCTTATATCACTGTAGGTGAAGCACATTATTTATATGGGACAATATGCTGACATTAAGTCATTCATGTCAATTTACCTCAAGTCACTAAATTAAATTAACTATAATGTGAACTACTTAAATGCTGTTATGATATTCCTTGAAATTTTAGAAGTAATTTTCAGTTTTTAGTAGGATAAATCTGATAACAATGTATTTAATTTTAATACTTTTTATCCGAGATTATTACAAAATTATTTAGACAAGCTGTCAAATCTGTGATTTACCCGCAAGTTTAAACTGTAAATTTGAGTTAAGGTTATAAAAGAATAGTAAATAAGGTGTGATAAAACTTGGCAATTGGTGTATATAAAATGGTAAATAAAAGCATATGGAGCGAAAGGTAGTGAGTTCGATCCCTGGCTGCGTCAGACCAAATAAAAAGTTTGTACCAATACCTCGCTTGCCTGGCACTAGGCATTTAAGAAAAGTGGTGAAATCAATACTGGTTACACTCAGGAAAGATGTGTCCTGTGAATCAGTTCCTCAATCTGAGCATGTTACAGAACCAAAAAACAGTCTTCTTCAAAAAGAGCCCCCCTACTTCGTTTTATCTTACTCTAAATCTTAAGCTTCATCGATAATTGAATATGATGGGCGAATTGCAGTAACATCTTTCTCATGTTGATACAGCATTCTTTAATTGGGAGGTGGAGACTTAAAAATATGCCAACACTCTAGATAGACGGTCAGCAATAACAAAACATGAGTCTTTGGACATGAAAGAAAAACAATAGACAGATGAAAACCAGATTTCACAGGACTTTGACATATGTGAAAAGCCTAGATACATTTACAGCTTCAGCTTTAATAAGAGCTGTCACAGAGACAGCGCGCTTGACTATTCCGCCGCTTTTCAGTGTAAGGATTTAAAAGTTTTGGTGAAACATGCATGGAATCAAGTAGTTTGTGAGATATAAACCTATATGTACTTACATGCAAAACCTTGACCAGAATTACTAAGTCGAATAACAACGGGGCAAAATTTATATTATATGCAAGATATAGTTTGATTAATTAAGAAGGTTGGGTGGTTGAGTTCCATTGTATAAAGTCTCAATGCAGTACATCAAGTAGTTGCTGAGATATTAACCTATGTGTGCTTACATGCAAAACCTTTACCAGAATTAAGAAGTCGCATAATAAAGGGGCAAAAATAAAATAATACACAGAGTTATCTTACTTGATTAATTTAGAAGGTTGAATGGTTGGGAGCCTGTGTATAAAGTTTCAATGCAATGCATGATGTGGTTACATGCAAAACCTACACCAGAACTTCTATGCATGTCAAATAAAAAGAGTCATTATTTTAATTTAATGCAAAATAGAGTTATCTGACTTGGTTATTTAAGTAGAATGGATTTTTGAGTACCATTGTATAAGTCTGAATACAATACATCAAGTAGTCTATGAGATATTAACCTATGTGTTCTAACATGCAAAACCTTAACCAGAATTTCTAAGCCTAATTATAAAGGACAATTATTTGCATTAAATGCAAACTAGAGTTATCTAACTTGGTTAATTAAGTAGGTTGGATGGTTGAGTACCATTGTATAAAGTCTCAATGCACTACATCAAGTAGTTGCTGAGATATTAACTTGTGTGCTTACATGCAAAGCAGGCAGAATTTCTAAGTCAAATAATAAAAGCCAATTATTTGCAGTATATTCAAATAAGTGTTATCTAACTTCATTAATTTAGTAGGTAAGATAGTTGGGAATACATATCCAAAGTTTTAATGCAAGATCTGATGTATTTACTGAGATAATGGCTTATAGGTGCTTACATGCAAAATCTTATCCAAGGTGTGACACCGACGCCGATGCCACCGCCGACGCCAAGATGAGTAGTATAGCTGTCTTTATTCTTCGAATATTCAAGCTAAAAATGATAATGCAAAAGCACCTTCAAAATCTAAGTCCATGTCCATTTCATCATTTTCTGGGATGGTGTGGGGAACGTCATCTTCAATCCCAGTGTCAGCCTCATCAGCATCATAATCAACATCAACTTCCATCTGGTCATGGTCTAATAAATAAGAACAATCCTTAAAGGATGTTTGTACTAATGACCCATAAATGAAGGCTAGAAAAATCTTCATTTCATCAAACTGCTTTAAGTTTGTTTTTAAATAATAAAGATATTATTTCAAACTAGTATTATATTTTACTTCTGAATATTCTGCATAATTATACACATACTTCATTTGAAAGTACTCCAGACTGTCTCGGATATTGGTTAGTTGGTAGATATGGCTTAATGGCCATTTTCCATGCTGTGATATTCATACAACTTTAAAGCTGCACTCTCACAGATTTTGACAACTTTATATTTTTTGTCTTGGAACGAGAAATTTTTGCGTAAATATCTGCAAACCAGTGATACAAGACTGCTGATAAAATATCAGATCGCAGCTTTTCATACTTCCGTCCCAAAATTGATGTGTTATGCAATTTTCTTAAACCGTTAGTAACGGTTTAAGCCATAAAACATTAAATTTGTATTGGAAATATGAAAATCTGCTATCTGATCTTTTGTCTGCAGTCTTTCATCACTGGTAAGCAGGTATTTACGCCAAAAACCCCTTATTCCAAGACAAAAAATAAAAAGTTGGACAAACAGTAAATCTGTGAGAGTGAAGCTTGAAGACACAATATATAACAGGTTGACATTTTTTTTAATTTTAATGCATTCTCAAGTTTAACTCATTTGACTTTAACGATCAAAACAAAAAACACATGTTCTTTGTGTACAGATAAAAAGAGCATTTATTTATGAGTTTTTTTTAATTAATAGCTAAATTCACAAGATACATGTAAACAAATGCCAAAATATAGCTAATCTTTAGTCAAAAGAGGACACTGATGGAACAGAAAAATAACTCTTAACATATTGTGGTAAAAATGACAAAGGTACAAATGAGTGTTAAAAAAATTATTGACAGTCATCGAAATTTGAGTCTTGAATGAACCAGCCCAAATTGTTATTAATGCTTGGCATCAATTTTTTTAATAAGCCCTGCTAGTGTTTACCACGTGATAAATTACATCATTTATGCCAACTCGGAAGGCAACATTTTGTTTAAATGACTTAAAACAAAGATAACTTAACTATGCCGCTTAAAGAGCCTGCCTACGTTTTATTACTGGAATTTGATCAGGTTATTAGTTCAATTAAACACTTCGATAAACCTGTTTCCAAATAATGTTTTGTCAGTGCCCGTATTGTGAAATGAGTTTGTCAAAGTGTTTTAAGAAACTATACTCTCAATCAAACTCTGGTAAAAGACCGAAGGCGGGACTCAGTAAGTGGCGTAGACTGTGCTATGTTTAATTTAAAATGGTGAAGAGATTGTTAAGTTATCTTTGTTTAAAGTCTTTATTCGGAGTAAAATGTTGCCTTCAGACCTATATCATTTATGGCGTAATTTATCACAGGGTATCTATACACACACTGTGCTATATAAAATTCAGAATTTGAGCAAGCTTGGTATACAATACAAGCAGGGCTTGTGGGCTTGTGTGAACTTCGACCAGTGGCTCAAGATTCATACCTATTTCTGAAAGTTCCTTCCACTTTCCTTAATCGGCAGCCATGTTGAGATCTCCAAACTTCGCAATTCTCTAACGCAGCATCATGTTGACAGTTTCATGTATGTAACTTATGGGTGCTGCTGTTGTGAGCCACATGTCTTGACAGCCACAAAAGCGTATGGCCATCCAAGACCTGATAGACAGTTTACATATACTTTTGTAGCCAACTGGATGTTATCATATTTGGCTGACTGCATCCTGCTTTAAAGGCACACTTTTTTGTTTACTACAGATCCTGATAGCTTTTACCCCCTGGTTTGTATCAGATTTGCCACATGGTCCTCCGTTGCTCCAAAGACTGTCTAGAGACTGTATCATTTCGGATGTCCAGGAGATTGAAACTCTTTTGTTTTGTTTCCCAATGTTTCTACAAGCTGAAGTCTGAAACGAGCAAATGATTGGTTCATAGTAACTATTTCTTAATCGTTATACTTTTTCTTGGCATAAATACCGCTAATGAAGGTAATTTGTTACATTGTAATGCTGGTTATAATGGCTGTGCTTAGCTGTATATATATATATATAGTAGCTACAATTATAAGAGATCAGGGATACTTTTGAAATAATTTAACAATTGTATGTATCCCTGTCCTGAGTCTGCCATATTGGTTGAGAAACAATTTCCGACATTGATTACAGGTTTTTATTGAATTATTCAGTCATGTTTAAATCCCTCTTCAAAATGTTCACATTTAGCATAACTGCAGATCAAGCTGCTATTGTCAATAATTTATCACATGTGTGACGTCACACATAGTGGATCTACTAGGGGCGCAAAGAGGGTACTTACACCATTCTAATATGCTTGATGAGAAGCAGTTTCCGAAAATTTTGTTTCTGCGGCAAGTTTCAGGAGCTTAATCAGTGTTATTTTTTATCTGTTTACTAATAAACTAAATACATGTATAAGGCTATGGTATTGTTTTTTATTTATAATAAACCCTGTATTTAGGAATCAATAAGTATTTAAAGTCAAATTATTTTTCATGATATTTTAATTCATTTCTGATAAAACTTCATTTCTGATAAAACAAGTGCTTGTTAACATTTTAGTGAATGTGGGCATAAAACTAGCATTGCAATACTGTCCACAAACATGTACACAATAATCATCATTTGTAATAGTCATTTTAGGAAAACCTTGTAGCTATTATTACATACACATATTGGGTTCACATGTACATGTATGCCCATTGCAGGCGTGTGATGACCCCCCTCGTGCCAGTTGTAAAATATAAAACAAACATGAAACTTAATATAATACTAAATACTTCCATGTCTCAGTATGAACTTCAGCTTTTGATTGCCTAGTTTAGATATAATTAAATTGCACAACCTTTTCTAAGAATATCTGAAAACAAAAGCTGTCACAGAGACAGTGCGCTCGACTTTTCCGCCGCTTTGGTGTATGAATTGAAAAGTTTTGGCGAAACATGCATGTATCACTGTTAGATTAGATATCAATGCAATACATGATGTGCGGAGGTATTTACATTAATTGAATTGGAAAATATTTGAGGTGGTACGCAAACTTTAACGTAAATTCTAAGTAGAAAAAGGGGCAATATTCTGTCAAAATGCTTGATAGAGTTACCTCCTCCTGTGTATAGGTTGGGGGCATGATGGTGAACAAGTGTGCAAAGTTTCAAAGCCATATGTCAATGGACTTTAAATATTTGAGGTGGTACAAAAGTGGTAACACGCTGACGCCGACGCTCGGGTGACTAGGATAGCTCTCCTTATTCTTCGAATAGTCGAGCTAAAAAGGAGTGGTGTAAAGGTTTACCGGTATATTGTATTACTGACAAAATAAATATTATACGGCGGTACAACTTCGCCCATACAGTTTTTCATTAGTAATTCAGGATTGTCAAAATAAATATATTCCAACACCGTTGTTTTCATTTCGTTTCCGAAAATGAAACAGAAAGTAAACCGGTGTAAATGCACATAGTGACCCGGTGTCGCTGTAAAAATAACATTGATAAATTAAGCAAATAAAGTGTCTAGTCTTTAAGAAAAGCGCTGTTTGGGGACATTTCAGACGCAAAGGAAACGAGAGACTAGCGATGTATTTGAAAATGTGGATTTCTGTAACAGGTGCAAAACTGCTGTAAAGTGCCGTCCTGTGGGATAACTAATTAAAAGAACCATTTAAAACATCACTGTAAGATTTTTAATTTGAGTAAGTTGGCAATTTAACAACTGTTGTTTCTTCTGGATCAAGTTTGAGTGCATGCGGCAATACTTCAGACCACCCTTAAGTTTTTTAAATCTTCCAAAATAAGCAAAAATACAAACCAAATTCTGAAAGGGCAAAGATTGTATTAGAAAAATTGCTAGATTTATGGTGCAAATTCTTCGTCCATTTAGGGTAGTTAGCATTACAAGCAATGAAGGCTTATGTGATCTTGTAATGCACCAGTCAAATGTAACCACGCCCCCCCAGGTCCGGGTGTATACCGGGGATAGCAGGGGGCATTTGGCAGGTATTTCACCAGCAGTTTGTCCCCGCAGGTTGGGGATTTTGCCCTGGCTTGGCTTATTCCCTGGACCTGGGGGGCTGTGGTTACAATTGACTGGTGCTTAAACACTGAAGTCCCCAATTATATCATACCATCGGAGACACCTTTCACAAACTGTTATTCCGGACTAAACAGTCATAGTTTTTGTTGTATGACATAGTATGTCTGCAATGAATAAATCACCATAAATGATATACAAATGTACATTGTTTTGAGCTACAAAGCAATTTGTCAGAAACTGCTGTCAGTCGGAAACTGCTTCTCAACGGCTACCAGACAAATCGGCCCCTTACCAAATCGGCCCCTAGCTCAAACGGTTACCTTTTCGGCCCCTTACCAAATCGTCCCCATCCCGTAGACTTTTCGGCCCCTGATTACCGAGACGTTTCGGCCCTTATCTTTTTTTTATTTCTAAATACATTGTATAAGTAAAAAAACATGTAATTTTACTTTTTTTTATTTTATTTCTAAATGTATAAGTAAAAAACATGTAATTTCATTTTTTATTTTAATAGACAAAGCTATATACATGCATACAAAGATAAAGATAAAAATAGTTTTAAAGAAAATATCTGTTCACTTGAAAATATGCAAAACTATAGTGGCTTAAACGGTGTTTTTAGACAGACAGTCTTATGGCGAATTGTCACATTCCAAAGAGGTATCAGGCGTTGGAATTGTGACACTTTGTGTTTACAAGCTTATAAATACGTCTACAAGGTTTGTTCCGACTTTCCCAACCGCTAATTCTCACACTTAAAGATTAATACCAATTATCTCGTCGCACCTCAAACAGAATATTATTTCACTTTTTTATTACGGATATATTGTTTTACTCTTTTTAAAATGCATTAATTTTGAACTATCAAGTTGTATCTTGTTTGCAATTCATATCTATAAAACAAACATTATTTCCTAATTATGTATAGATACAACACAAATTGTCAACAATAATAATTAATAATTATTCTGGAGCAATAGTATACCACATAGATAACAAATTAATGGTTGAAACGTAAAGGCATTTAAAAAAAACCAACGCAACACGTCTAAAACAAATGGTACCCACTTTTAGAAACGATTTAATATATATATACTACTTATGTTGTTTATATTAATACTCAAATCTTCTCTAATCAACTGTAAATAACATTAACAAATTAAAGACAATTATTCATTCACACGTCTTTGAATGTCTTTTTTACACCCACAACACTAACAGTTTGCCTTGCAAAAAAGAACGCATGGTTCAAAGACAAATTAATAATAACAGTTATAACAAAATAACTTTCTTTGATTCTCTAACATTTTATATTTAAAAATCAGGGTTAATAGTTATTTAGATTTTAATCATATTTTTAATATCAATATCAGTCATATCAATGTTTTTCATGCATATTTGTTTATTTGTAAAATTAAAGATTTTATTTACAACTTATTTACAGATCTCATTTACATTTATAAGACGACCTACAATATTTTTCTTCATACTCAAGATAAAGAATAAAATAAAATTAAAGGGCCGAAATGTCTCTGTTGAAAATCACTAAGGGACCGAAACGTCTCGGGTCATTTGAATTAAGGGGACGAAATGGCAGGGCCGAAACGTCTTAGGGGCCGATTTGGTAGTAGGCCGATTTGGTAAGGGGCCGATTTGTCTTGCTCCCTTCTCAACCAGAGTAAAAAATCGGCAAAAAAATTGGTGACAGACATTTAGGTTATACAGTTTATATATAGTACCTTCTTCAAATTATTAGATTTTATTACTTTAAAGTTTGACAACATTTGCATATTAAAGAGTTTCTTAGGATTGGAGCATAATATCCAGTTATTTCCTTGTTCACTTTTCCATGTTTCCAACATTATTTCTTCTTTTTGCGGTTTACTGTTTGTTATGAATAAAAAATTGAAGTACTCTACATACCTATTTAGAAGTTTTTTCTCAACTGGCTTTGTTTCTCTTCATTGTTGCCAGACGAAATCTTTTTATATCGATAACAAACTGGATAATTCACTCGGAGTCTTACAGGATTATTTTGAAACAAAATGTATTCACCACTACTTGTTCTCAAAACCTCATATCTATTGCTTATGACATACCCTCATTTTATCCATGCAGTCTTTAAAAGATTGTGGCATAGTCTGATAGCAAGAGAGGCACATCAAACACTTGGATTCGTTCCTCACTTCTCTTGAAATGTCATTAACAGCCATTTTGCTTGTGAAAGTGTCACGTGACAAGGGAAATCGTAAACGAAAAAAATAAAATTGTAACAAATATTGCTACTTTTTAGACATCCAAACACAAAAAAATAAAATATCGAATAAGATTATAAATGATAAATAAACAAATATTAGTTCATCGTTTTGTGGGATCATCTATAAAGCGTTATGGGACATTGTAGATCGACTGAAATTTTAACGTCCGAAACGAAAATCTATTTTTAGATTTTGGGTTGTGGGACCCTGGGATATATATATATATAAATTAATCATACTTTCTATCCACACAGTACGGTCAGTGGTGAGCGATGCACTTTGTCCGGACGCCTGGATAGCTTACCACGAGTCCTGCTACCTGTTTGCTCAACATGAGAATACATCCTTCACTGAGGCAGAGGTAGGGCAGGCACAGTGAGCGGTTTGATATGTTGTTCCAAAGAATACTCTATATGACCCTTATTTACTGTAAAGATTGTTTTCAATGTTCTATGCTAATCAAGAGTCCAGGCCCCAATATCACAAAAATTGAAACTGAGATTGAAATTTGAAGTAAGTTTTTAGTGATAATGGGGCCTGATCCCTTTTTATCAAACTTTAAAATGACACTTCTAATTATAAATGAATTGCAAGGCTACAAAAGAACTTTGCCACCTTTATGCAAAAATATTATTGGTGCCCCAGGGTTAGACACTAACATTTTTCACAAGGTAGTCCCTCGGACTACTGGATCTAAAATCCAGGTAGTCCAGCAAAAATTCTGATAGTCCAAAAAAAAATGCAAGCCTGCAACAGATTTCTTCAGTGTTCTGTTAGACTTCTCCATAAAAACATCGCCAGAACAACCCTTTGATCATGTTTCTTATCTGTCTCAATCTTAAATTTTCCACTTTCTTCAAAACAATGTTTGGCCTTCAATTTTAAAACCTTAAAAAGTCTAAAAAAACATGCTAAAATACCCCAGAATAAAAATCTAAAAACCATGCTAAAATACCCCATAATCTGTCACTTTCAGGAAAATGGTGCAATATATCAATTGACACCTCGACCGAGATCGTTGCTAAGTTACGGCACAAATGGCTATTTGATAATTGATATTGGCATCTACTATTCAGAAGCCTTTGTTAATCTATTGAAAACGACATACAATAATGCTTTAAAAATATAATGGAATTAATTCCCAAAATGTTATTAATTAATTGGGAGTATATAAAGATAAGAATTGTTATTGGCCCTCTCTTAAATGTATAAAATGTTACGACCTTTTGGCGCGAAAATTAATGCACACAATTTCTGCCGTCATCTGCACTTACACTGAATTAGACATTTTTGACCAGTATGATTATTTTTATAAGCTGCTCTTCTAAATGCCAGTTAAAATATTTCACAAGCCATACATTTATAATAATATAATGTTCCTTCTGTCTGCTTTATCAAAACACCGACATTTGACAATACTCTGAACGATAAATAAATTACCATGACGTATTTTCAGAAAATCTAAAAATAGTAACAACCATTAAGTTTTTGCTAACATCGTAACTATCATTGTTTCTGACCGAAAATGCAAGGGATCTAGAAATTCTACCTCATTTTAAACCCCAATCTACCTCGCTGACACGGGCAGACTTTCACATGTCTGACGATTAAAACACACTGGTACAGTGCAAAATGGTTTTTCCCTTTCTAAATAAAGACATTCTACAGACTGGTTTTAATATTGATCGAAAGGCTATACGAATTGCGCGCGAAACTCACGTAACAGTCCAGGTTGTCCGGAACTCCTCGGCCATCTTCGGCAAACTTTAGAATGAGCACTTACCGGTGATACTCGCCTTTTTTTTTAAATTTTAGCAACACGTTTTACGCGAGTTTAAATGTAATAAATATTTTATGCTCAATTACCTGATGTCATATTTACTTTTTCTAGTAGTCCGACGGACTAATGACTTAAAATTTCTTGTAGTCCGAGCACAAAACTGGTAGTCTCGGACTACCGGACTACCGTTAGTGTCGAACCCTGCTGCTCTCAGAATTCATCGTGAGGGAAACACACGTCACTTTATATCAAACGTATGAAAACTCTCATTTCTATTCTGACACCATTTTTAAGACTTGTGTTTGCTACATCTAATAGAACAATACATTATTACAGCATTTTTGTGAGGCCCATGGTGCAAACCTAGTAACCATCGATGATGTTGATGAAAACAACTTTGTGTTCAGTGTTGTGCTGGACCACCTAGGTAAAGGATAAAATATAGAAATGCATCTATTGTTGATGAAGTAAAATGCATATATATTAAGAAAATCAATTCGAATATAATGTTTATATATAGCGGATACCACATCAGTGGTCAATCAATACGAACTTATTAAACGTTTTTCCTAAATGGGGTTTACCTATTAGTTTATTATCATTTATTTTATTATTAAGTTTCCTCAAGTTAATGCATACTTAAGATAAGATGTGCCTTTTACGTTTTTACTTAATTCAGGATTGTTGGGATAAGAGTGAGGTTGTGCACGCAAACTGGTTTAAACCCCCAGTAAATTTACATTTAACTGACCAAGGCGGTACCTAGCAATCCTTATTAAACAGAAGTACTTTTTTATATAATATATATATATATATATGCACTGTGCTGTTTGTGGAGTTATGTGCTGTTGTTCAATGTTTCCTGTTTGTGATGTTCTTGTTTATGTGATCCATATCTTTGGCGTTTACCATGTGCCATTAAACGTTTAAACCTTTGGCTATTGCGCTTGTTTCTGTAGTTTTTCATAGAAATATTGATTAAAACAGGTTTTACGAGAATATTTAGAAACGACTTATATAAATTTCGTGTTGAATGACCACTAATGTTATGTTCTAATGTATGCTATTTAGATGTTATATAGCGTTAAATACATGAACCGTCGCTATATAACGCGACAATGTTATACGCTGTTCATTTATATACATATATTATGTCTCGTAATTTGTAGGCTAGCTATAAATAAAAACTACATAATGTCATTATCTCATGATGGCGACACCATTTATGACTTTCATATAGAATCTGTCACAAGTCGTCATAATACATAATACACACAAGTAAATGTATTATTAAGTAAGTCTTTGTATTGTATGATGATGAGTGTCAGATTATTTTCCTGTGAAATATACATATATATGTATGTATATTTATCTGTCCCACCTGCGCTGATGTTGAGCCGAATACCACAAAGCAAGGCCATTTTTCCGCACTACATGGAATGCAAAAAATAGTACCCGGATGAATCTAAAACTAAACAGATACTTTAACTCCGTGATTTTTAAATACAGAGTTGATGTCCAGTAGGAATCATTACATAAACACTTTGCCTTTTATAAATTTATCTTCTTAAAAGTAGTGACGTTATAACCGGTATTATGACGTCTTAATTATGTTATATGCTCATGACGTCATTTCCTGTTTAGATAGATAGATAGATAGATAGATAGATAGATAGATAGATAGATAGATAGATAGATAGATTTATTCGTGCATATATATGTCATTGTAACAAACCAAATATCTCATAAAGTTATAACACAGACTGATTAACAAAGTATTAGTGATGATATCTATACTAAAGCACAACATCATTAGAATGCTTTGGATACATACGTGCGTTAACAAAGATTTAATTCAATGTGACAAATATATAACACAGGATAACCCATTAAAGTTATTCAACTTATTTCCAATGGGGTCCTTATGACAAATATAATTATTTGCCAAGATCTCAGTTGTAAGCTGTTTAAATTAGGTTTACTTATACAAAAATAACATGCATGTACTCTTGACCAGTTAAAGAATGATTAAATGTTTGATATCGAACTTTTACAGTTATAATGCAACCGACTGTTAAAACCATATGACACTTTAGCATAATATGACAAAAATCTTTGGACTGATATGCAAGATTAAATGAATAACAATTAATAAAAAAGGAAATCTTCCATTTCTGCACATTTCATACCAACAATGAGATGTGATTTCACTTCTTTTTTAAAAGTATTCTTATTTTTCAATTCTTTTAACTTTATTGGAAGACTGTTCCAGTCCTGGATTGCTTGATAAAAGAAAGTATTTAATATAAAACTGTCAGCCTGTGGCACTTTAAAATTTCCAGCACTATGTCTACTGTTGTAAGAATGTGTGGATGAGACTAAAGTAAAATGTTCATGTAAGTATGTTTAAATACAGAAAGTGACGAAATATAATAGATTGTTTGTTTTTTCTTGAAATAAGGCGGTAGTACATTTTATTACATTTAACGTATATCTTCCTGGGATATTTACAATTAAGCAATACTTGTTTCCAATTAAATTCTTTACAAACATGCGGAGTGATATTGTTAGATTACACATGATTAAATAAAGGAAAAAATGTAATCTTTACTGTATATCAAACCGTAAATTTGGTATATCATTTAATAGAAAAGCGTGTCGCAGAGAGTGTTCTGTACGAAATCCACACTGTGGGTATTGTTTTTACTCTTCCAGTAGTACTTTGGTGGATTGGACTAACAGACAGCATCATCGAGGGCGAGTGGAAATGGATACCAGGTGACCAATCGCCATCGTTTACAAACTGGGCTCATGGTAAGAAGCAAGGACGTCAATCAAAGACACCAACATATGTCTTGTCACTTTTGATTCCTGGGGAAGAGGCCGGCTGTGATTAGGTTGAGCGAGAACTCGAAAATGGCATTGCGAGGCATGTCAAAGATTATAATTAAAAATCATTATGTATCATACCCTTGTTGGTATTAAGGAATTAATTCATAACAAAAATACTACTGAATCAGATAACCATATAGTGAACAAATGTTTAAAGTGTCACGAACGTCTTGCAGGTCAACCAGAAAATTACAGTGCACGTGATCAGGACTGTGCAGTTGTTCATTCATCGTATCACTACACGTGGCATGATGACAGTTGTACCGCGATAAACTATCCTATCTGTGAGAAACCGTAAGTATTATAGGACAGTGTCACATGACTAGTAAAGTGCGGTCTATCATTCATGGTACCACTAGAAGTAGTATGATGACGTAAACCATTAATGGACCATTAAACCTACGCCTGTCTTTTTGAAACCTTAGGCATTTCACTCCGATATGACATGAACAGGGTTTAGCGGTCAATAAATCCTACCGCTAGAAGTAGTATGTTGAATCATGTACCATGATATCTACTCGTTTTTGTTTGAAACCGCACGCATTTGAACCGGTTTCACATGAACAGGACTGAGCGGATCTTCATCAATCGTACCATTAAAGTAGTGTGATGACTTTTGTAACTTTAAACCTACTCCTGTCCTTTTGAATCCGTAGGTACTTTAACCCGATTTGATATATTCAGGGCTGTGCGGGCCGTCATACATTGTTCCACTAGATGTAGTTTAATGACCTATGGACCATAAAACCTCCTCCTTTTTGTTTGAATCCGCAATCATGTTAACCGGTGTCACATGAACAAGACTAAGCGAACCTTGATAAATCGTACCACTTCAAGTAATATGATGACTTATGTACCATGAAACATACTCCTATATGTTTGAAACCGTAAGCATTTGCACCCGGTGTCAATTGTGGACTGTGTGGTCCTTCATCACTTGCTCCACTACATATATCATGATGTCCACTGTACCAAGAAACAACCTCCTAACGATGACTCATGTATCGAGATCTAAGAAACATTATGTCCTTCAAGGCCGTGTGACATGACATTGACTGTTATAGCATTCACATTTTATTCACCACTTGTAAGTTTAAGACGAAACACACTTTTATCTTTGAAAACCCGTTAAAGATTTGGAGTGGTCAGTACCCTAGGGGAAAACTAACTCGTGTTTTCGACATATAAATTAAGAAGGAATATGACATAAGGTTAACCTGAAACTTGCCCTTTCCGGATACTAGTTTCCTCTGCTGAAATGCTTTAATATTATTGTATTCATTTAATGATAAATCGCTTTCAGAAGTTAATATGTTGTCTAATATTCAGAAAAATGCTGATTTAACTATAATATAAGATCAAATGTCACTGGTGTAAAAGGTACTCTTTTACAGATTTTTAATTGCCTACACATATTAAAGTCCCATTATTTCATGTTTTACATGTTTTATTTAATAACACCAATCATCATCTGGCATAAATTCATTTAAACATTGCTTTGTAATGTAAAGCCTAAATTATTCCATTTCCTATATGTTACTAATGCATTTCGGCAAAAAAGCATTTTAAAAATTGTATAGTGCAACTCTTATTTGAAATTGTGATGACGTTTTATCATTGTTACAAGAATTGTGTTTATTTAAAAAAAGAGTTTATCATTAGTCCTATTAAGACCACATGGCGGGATCAATGAAGTGCATTAAGCCGTAAAATTATCAGTACAATGCAGATCATTGAAGTTTTAATAATAATCATATCCCTGTTACCGAGCAAGACGCAATTGTTTCATATTTTGATTATGGCTGATAAACTTTCAAGTAAAACACACACGCATACGTATATGCAAGAAAAAAGTAAATCAAAGTACTAACTGTTCGGATGAAATGTGCACTTGGTAGTGTTGTAATCGCATGTACTGTTTGTTACGAGGGTGGTATCACCTATCCAGTTGTCGTCAAGATGTTGTGACCACTTACGGTATCATAACGTTGACGTTGCTTTTGCCAGTTTTGGTTCTACACGAACTATCAGTAATACCTTGTAGATGTTACACGTAAAGCATTGTATATATTGATGAAAGGTGCTCTTGATAGTGTTGTTATCAGATGTACAGTTGATTGCGAGGTTGGTATTGCCTGTACTAGCTCATACCTTGATATTTCCTCATATTTTTCTTTCAGAACCGGATCGGAGACGATTCTAGTCGGATAGGAAATAGTTTCCTTGTTCATGTACAGTAAAGATGACATAGCAAATACCAATAATTAAACGAACCACTTAATTTTTGCTATTGAAAAGAATAAATGATTGTACATTATCATTTTCAAGCTGAAAGTTTCAAATTGTACATAATTATTTTTATGCTGAAAAGATGTGACACAGTGAGAAATTAATAATATTCTAAAGTGTAGCATATACAAGAGAAGTTTGTATCATTGCCTTATATGTTGTGTTTGGTTCCGGGTTGGAAAAATCACCTTATTCCATTCAAATTGGGTTTGAAGTATACGAAATTTATACGAAAGTGCAAATCAACTTACAGGAATGTCCGTCTAATTATTGTGGTCCTATTCTGCACTTGTCATAAAACTGGACCTGTAGTACTTCTTGTTTGACAGGTAATATATTTCTTTTGTGTTGTCGTCGTTTTGTTCGAAAAAATCCTTTGATATGCTTCCCGTCAAGTTATTTTGGTGGCAGATTGCCTTGACGGCAAATCTTTTCTGTCAAACATTCTGTCCAAAACTGCCCTTTAACGTAATATGATTCACATTAAAGGAAATGTCTTTAGAACTATAATGGTTGTATAGTTACAATTTGTACTAATCCTCTAAAACAAGATCGAAGGTGATTATATTCCGTTAGACAAAAAGTCGTTTCTTCTTAACCCAGAGCCTATATGTTTTGGTTTCAGTGGAAAAGGCGCATATTCGAAGTAGCGCATTAGCTTACACTTAGTAATACGTAATCCATTTGCCGCCCCTAAAAACTACCGGGAATAGTTAAGCAGCTCCGTTTATCGTGATCATGTTAAAATACACACATATCATAAAGTTAACTTCCAAAAAGGGGATTTGGGGAAAAACTCGTATGTATACTATATATATTGCCGATATTCTTTACGTGGATTTACGTGTTTGTTGTTAGATACAAAATCCATAGCAACAAGCGAAAAGCTTCCTCCATTTCATACTTCATGATTTGAAATTACTCGAAATAATAGTTGTGTGGCAGTCAGCTCAAAAGTGGCTTAGTATTGTTTTGGTTCCATTTTCAAGTACATTGGTTACTTTGGTTTATTTCTTGATTATTTATCAGTTTAGTGCTAGAGACTTTATTAAAATATTAAAGAATAAAACCATATAACTAGAAACTGTAGGAAAACAAAAGGACTATTCGTTTGCCAAAAAAGTTGTTTCGTTAAGGGCCTGTAACACACTACCGATGTACCTCACCGGGACTAAACCGGAGCACACAAGTGACGGTGAGCAAATCAGCTGAGCTCTGTCGAGAAAAACCACGTGAAAAATCACAGCAGGCCGATACGGATGTAGTAATGGCGTAAGAGTCGATGTGCTACCGCATTCCACTTTTCTGTCACCGATGTTATACCGAGGTGTCGCCGTTGTTCTACCAATGTGCTAAGGCTGACGGGAGCTATAGTGGAGTTTTGCCGTTTACGGAGTACTGCTGTTATTAGCTCACCTGTCACGTAGTGACAAGGTGAGCTTTTGTGATCACTCTTCGTCCGTCGTCCGTCCGTCCGTCCGTCCGTCCGTCCGTCCGTTCACAATTGCTTGTGAACACAATAGAGGTCACAATTTTGACCTAATCTTTATGAAACTTGGTCAGACTGATCATCTCCATAAAATCTAGGTCAAGTTCGATATTGGGTCATCTGGGGTCAAAAACTAGGTCACTAGGTCAATTAGTAGAAAAACCTTGTGAACACAATATAGGTCACAATTTTAGCCTAATCTCAATGCAACTTGGTCAGAATGGTCATCTCTATAAAATCTAGGTCAAGTTCGATATTGGGTCATCCGCGGTCAATAATTAGGTCACTAGGTCCATTAGTAGAAAAACCTTGTGAACACAATAGAGGTCACAATTTTAGCCTAATCTCAATGCAACTTGGTCAGAATGATCATCTCTATAAAATGTAGGTCAAGTTCGATATTGGGTCATCCGCGGTCAACAACTAGGTCACTAGGTCAATTAGTACAAAAACCTTGTGAACACAATAGAGGTCACAATTTTAGGCTAATCTCAATGCAAGTTGGTCAGAATAATCATTCTATAAAATCTAGGTCAAGTTCGATATTGGGTCATCCGCGGTCAATAACTAGGTCACTAGGTCAATTATTAGAAAAACCTTGTGAACACAACAGAGGTCACAATTTTGACCTAATCTTTATGAAACTTGGTCAGACTGATCATCGCTGTAAAATGTAGGTCAAGTTTGATATTGGGTCATCTGGGGTCAAAAACTAGGTCAGTAGGTCAATTAGTAGAAATACCTTGTGAACACATTAGAGGTCACAATTTTAGCCTAATCTCAATGCAACTTGGTCAGAATGATCATCTCTATAAAATGTAGGTCAAGTTCGATATTGGGTCATCCGCGGTCAATAACTAGGTCACTAGGTCAATTAGTACAAAAACCTTGTGAACACAATAGAGGTCACATTTTAGGCTAATCTTAATGCAACTTGGTCAGAATGATCATCTTAACATAAGCTAGGTCAAGTTCCATATTGGGTCAACCCAGGTCAAAAACTAGGTCACTAGGTCAATTAGTAGAAAAACCTTGTGAACACAATAGAGGTCACAATTTTAGGCTTAACTCAATTCAACTTGGTCAGAATGATCATCTCTAGAAAAATATAGGTCAAGTTCGATATTGTGTCATTTGCGGTCAATAACTAGGTCACTAGTACTGCCGTTGTCAACAAAATAATTACTGAAACAATTACTGCATAGAAGACATCCTAAATCATATTTGGAAGGGAAATGTTGTCTGTGTATCCAACTATATTGTCTGCAAAGGCAAGCACATTGTTGGCGATTGTTGGTGTTACCTCTTAAGGTTATAAACATCTTCTGTCCAGAATAGCCTTAATGATTTTCTCATGGCGCAATGTGGTATGACTACATTCACTGGTCCCAATGTGGGTATAAAAATATTTAGTACATCCCCCTCCACAGAATCCGCATTTTTAAATGTCCGGATATAGCTTTAAAAATTCATGCAGACCCCTTGTCCAACATACGTTGGCTGCTGATAAAACACGGATAAGTCCAGTAAGATAGTAGGCTAAACAATGTCATGTTTAACGGCACAATACAACAATCTTCTTATGTAGCATCTGAACTATCTTGACCATCACCGCCAACCGGACGATAACAACAGCGGAGACCAGGAATGTGCCCTTACCAAGAGACTACAGGTGGCACGATGAAAAATAAAGCAAACAGCATGCCGAAAGTGAAAGAGTGTATCTGTGACAGGATGCATATGAATCATGTATTTGTTTACTAACAGCAAAATGATTATTGTGCGCGCTGATGTTTGTACTGCCAAATCTTACCATTATGATCTTTACTCAGCTGATTAGTTGGATATGGAAGTGATCTCTTCTACTTGTTTTAAGACATAATTGGGTCACACGAATGATACTGTTGCTTCTGACCTTTCGTAAGAATTAAATATTAATATAATAATATACATCTGTATAAAACTTGGATAAGTCGTAAATCCCAGCATAACTTAAGGCTAGTTTATACATTTAAATAATTTGATTTGTTAATGTTATTTTTTATAAACATTGACCAATTAATACATATTTTGGCCAACTTGAACCAAACAAAGACTAAAGCCAGTCTAATACAAATGGCTGCTGCTCATATCAATCAGATTAAAGCTGATTAAAACTGCGTTTTTTCGCCTTAAGAGCTAACATTTTGTCTGTACAATAATATTATAATAAATAGGTTAGGGTTAATATTCTGTCGAGAACCTGAGTCATTTCGGCCCGGTATTATTCGTGCACTAGGATCGGAATTATTTCATTTCAATTATAATGATTCCATATATCGGTGATACAAAAAGAATAAAACAAAGTGAGTTTATTTATTTTATGTGTTTTCTTCTTCTGCATGAACAGAACAAAACGTAACATTTATTAAACAGAAGGTCAAAGCCCATTTTGTGCAAAACATAATAACAAGATTTATACATTTTTATAAATCGAAATTAAAAAAATATACATATATACACAATAAATAAATACATGTCCCTGGTGTCGATTCGATCTTATCATGGAAAACACTGAAACAAATGTGCTTAATCCATCCACTCAGTGTCGTAAAGCTGGTACAATGGTAACAACTACTTTGCTACCTCTGATACGTGTACACTTAATCCATCCACTCAGTGTCGTAAAGCTGGTACAATGGTAACAACTACCTTGCTACCTCTGATACGTGTACACTTAATCCATCCACTCAGTGTCGTAAAGCTGGTACAATGGTAACAACTACCTTACTACCTCTGATACGTGTACACTTAATCCATCCACTCAATGTCGTAAAGCTGGTACAATGGTAACAACTACCTTGCTACCTCTGATACGTGTACACTTAACCCATCCACTCAGTGTCGTAAAGCTGGTACAATGGTAACAACTACCTTGCTACCTCTGATACGTGTACACTTAATCCATTCACTCAGTGTCGTAAAGCTGGTACAATGGTAACAACTACCTTGCTACCTCTGATACGTGTACACTTAATCCATCCACTCAGTGTCGTAAAGCTGGTACAATGGTAACAACTACCTGCTACCTCTGATACGTGTACACTTAATCCATCCACTCAATGTCGTAAAGCTGGTACAATGGTAAAAACTACCTTGCTACCTCTGATACGTGTACACTTAATCCATCCACTCAGTGTCGTAAAGCTGGTACAATGGTAACAACTACCTTGCTACCTCTGATACGTGTACACTTAATCCATCCACTCAGTGTCGTAAAGCTGGTACAATGGTAACAACTGCCTTACTACCTCTGATACGTGTACACTTAATCCACCCACTCAATGTCGTAAAGCTGGTACAATGGTAAAAACTACTTTGCCACCTCTGATACGTGTACACTTAATCCATCCACGCAGTGTCGTAAAGCTGGTACAATGGTAACAACTACCTTGCTACCTCTGATACGTGTACACTTAATCCATCCACTCAGTGTCGTAAAGCTAGTACAATGGTAACAACTACCTTGCTACCTCTGATACGTGTACACTTAATCCATCCACTCAGTGTCGTAAAGCTGGTACAATGGTAACAACTACTTTGCAACCTCTGATACGTGTACACTTAATCCATCCACTCAATGTCGTAAAGCTGGTACAATGGTAACAACTACCTTGCTACCTCTGATACGTGTACACTTAATCCATCCACTCAGTGTCGTAAAGCTGGTACAATGGTAACAACTACCTTGCTACCTCTGATACGTGTACACTTAATCCATCCACTCAATGTCGTAAAGCTGGTACAATGGTAACAACTACCTTGCTACCTCTGATACGTGTACACTTAATCCATCCACGCAGTGTCGTAAAGCTGGTACAATGGTAACAACTACCTTGCTACCTCTGATACGTGTACACTTAGTCCATCCACTCAGTGTCGTAAAGCTGGTACAATGGTAACAACTACCTTGCTGCCTCTGATACGTGTACACTTAATCCATCCACTCAGTGTCGTAAAGCTGGTACAATGGTAACAACTACCTTACTACCTCTGATACGTGTACACTTAATCCATCCACTCAGTGTCGTAAAGCTGGTACAATGGTAACAACTACCTTGCTACCTCTGATACGTGTACACTTAATCCATCCACTCAGTGTCGTAAAGCTGGTACTATGGTAACAACTACCTTTCTACCTCTGATACGTGTACACTTAGTCCATCCACTCAGTGTCGTAAAGCTGGTACAATGGTAATAACTACCTTGCTACCTCTGATACGTGTACACTTAATCCATCCACTCAGTGTCGTAAAGCTGGTACAATGGTAAAAACTTCCTTGCTACCTCTGATACGTGTACACTTAATCCATCCACTCAGTGTCGTAAAGCTGGTACAATGGTAAAAACTACCTTACTACCTCTAATACGTGTACACTTAGTCCATCCACTCAGTGTCGTAAAGCTGGTCCCGAAAGTCTGCATTCTTTTTTCTTGGACTGCTGCTCAATTTCCATTATTGCAATGAACACAGTTAGCGAATACAGAAATTCGGCGCAACTTAAAGAGAAAAAATCCAACATACAAACATTGTTTTAATTTAATGTCAGAATGTTAAAGAAAATATGCATAAAATTCACAAGAGCGCAATTCATTAATGTATTTATTAGATTATCCTGACCTATTAAAATTTACAACGTGATTATTGTTTTCTTTGTGTTACGCTTTAAAAGGAAAATTGTTTAATTAAAAACAACTGAACAAGTTGTTTAAAATTGTGCAAAAACTATTGAAGATCACAAGTGTATTTATGATACTTTACGAGCAGTTAAGAATTAAAGGTTAAAAACTATAAAGTTAACAGCGTTATTAACTTAAAAAAAGTTGTTGACGATCGCCCTTTGTTAGAGGCCTAAAATGCGCTTAACAAAAGTCACAGAACGTCACAATGTAACAACCAAAAATATAATAAATTGGCTTATTGATGATACTGCAATAGACCGTGTTATCTCTTTTTTGGGCATATTGTCGAGGAGAATTGAAGATGGGTCAACATGTAACTAACGTACAGGATTGATTTGTACTAATTTAGAACATAATGGACTACAAACTACAGGAACAAGCCCAGTATCGTTTTATTTCATCAATATCCTTTTGTAAGGTACAATGATAAGGGCCTACCAAGCACCAAGCAAATAATACACATCTACTATCAACATCTCATTTGTCAATGTTTGGGTTGCAAGTATCAAATACACCTATAGGCTGTTATTAACACTCTGGAGAACAGCGCACAGGTGTCTACTAAGAAAGGCCAAGGCATAACGTGTCATTAGTGGGACTCAACCTTTTAACATGGGAGAGAAGCAGCCAAGCAAAAATAAGACCACTTCCAATGTTGTTTCATCTAATATGGTTCCATATAATTATAACGAATAAAATATTACTGACAATGATTAAGTCTATTAAAACTTTCTTCAACGTAAATGAGAGTGAATGATAACCCCATGCACTGTTGAAAATGCTGATATCAGCACATGTAGATGCACGATAAGAACAATTGACACAAATCATTTACATTAAACGAGTTTTGCACGGTTTACTGAAACAAAGTTTAATAATGAAGATTCCTTGGATATTTTATGGAACATTGAGGTTTGCTTTTGTAGGTAGGTATCCAAGATAGATTTGGTAGATGATAAATGGTAAAATTGACACGTAGCACGTCGCCATTAACCAGTTTATAAACATAATTTCTATCCATACACACAGTGCGGTCAGTAGTGAGCCAGGCACTTTGTCCGGACACCTGGATAGCTTTCCACCAGTCCTGCTACCTGTTTGCTCAACATGAAAATACGAACTTCACTGAGGCAGAGGTAGGACAGGCAAATAACTCAAATACTCTATATGACCTGTTTTTACTGTGTACATCATTTGCAATGTTCTACACTTATTAAGATCTTGCTACCCATTTATCGAATATCAAAATGTAAAAAACTTCTACTGAAATAAGGTAAAATGATTGTCTATTGCAAGGTGATATACGAAGTTTGCCACCACTTTGCCGTCAAATTATTGGCGCCCTCAGAATATATCTTAAGGGAAACATCTTCAAGTGATGTCTAAGTAATGACTACTTTTATTTGTATTATAAAACACTATGTACACCTAACGGAACACCACATTATTACAGCAATTTTGTGCGGCCCATGGTGCAAACCTAGTTAACATCGATGATGTTCATGAAAACAACTTTGTGTTCAGTGTTGTGCAGGACCAACTAGGTAAAATATTATAATTTTCAATGTTAAAATTCATCTATTGTTATTGCAGTAAAATGTGTATATGTTCGGAAAATATATTCTAATATTATATGTGTATATATAGTGGATTTACAATCAGTGGTGATTCAATACGAAATTTTTAAACGAGTTTCCCTAAAAATTGACTAAAACAAGTTTTTACGAGTTTTTAATAAACAAACAAACAAAAAACGTCTTAAATAAATTTCGTGTTTAATGACCACGTATGTTATGTTCAAGTGTATGCTATTTAGATGATATTCAGCACTAAATACATGAATCATCGCTATATAACGCGCCAATGTTATACGCAATTCATTTATATACATTCTGAAAATGTGTTATAAAGTAATCCTATGCTATGTATAATGGCGAGTGTCAGATTCTTTTTCCGGTAAAAAGAAAGAAAAGAAAAAAATATTTATCTGTTTCACCTGCGCTGATGTTGAGCCGAAGGCCACAAAGCCAGGCCATTTCCCGCTCTACATGGAGTACAAAAAAGTAGTACCCGGAATCATACAAAACAAAATAAATACTTTAATTCCATTTTTTAAGTTACATAAATAAAATACTGAGATGATATCCAGTAAATATCACAACATAAACGCTTAACTATTAACAAAATTTGCGTTCGTATAAATGGTGACGTTATTACCGGTATAATGACGTCACAATTTTATAATATGCTCATGATGTCATTTCCTGTTTAAATACAGAAAGTGACGAAATATAATAGATTGTTGTTTTTTTTTAAATCAAGAGGAAGTATCTTTAATTAGATTAAACGTATATATTGCTGAAATATTACCAATTGAGCAATTCTTGTTTCCGATTTAATTATTTACAAACATGCGAAGCGTTATTGTTAAATAACACATGCTTCAATACAGAAAAAAACGTTATCGTTATATCAAACCGTAAATTTGGTTTATTATTTAATAGAATAGCGTATCGCAGAGAGTGTTCTGTACTCTTCGAAATCCAAACTGTGGGTATTGTTTTTACTCTTCCAGTAGTACTTTGGTGGATTGGACTAACAGACAGCATCATCGAGGGCGAGTGGAAATGGATACCGCGTGACAACTCGCCATCGTTTACAAACTGGGCTGGAGGTAAGCAAGAACGTCGATCAAAGCCACCAACATATGTTCTGTCACTTTTGACTCCTTAGGAAGAGGCCGGGTGTGATGAGGTTGAACGAGAACTCGACAAAAGCCTTGCGAGGCATGTCACAGAGTGTAATAAAAATATTATGTAGTATACCATTGTTGATATTAGGCAATTAGTTTATAAAATAATTATAATAAAATTAACATATTGTGAACAAATGTCATAAACGTCTTGCAGGACAACCAGAAAATCACAGTTCACGTGATCAGGACTGTGCAGTTGTTCATTCATCGTATCACTACACGTGGCATGATGACAGTTGTACCGCGATAAACCATCCTATCTGTGAGAAACCGTAAGTATTATAGGACAGTGTCACATGACTAGTAAAGTGCGGTCTATCATTCATGGTACCACTAGAAGTAGTATGATGACGTAAACCATTAATGGACCATTAAACCTACGCCTGTCTTTTTGAAACCTTAGGCATTTCACTCCGATATGACATGAACTGGGTTTAGCGGTCCATAAATCCTACCGCCAGAAGAAGTATGTTGACTTATGTACCATGAAACCTACTCCTATTTGTTTGAAACCGTAGGCATATGAACCCGGTGTCAATTGAACAGGACTGTGCGGTCCGTTACTCTTGAGGGCGGTGTCAAATGACCATCTCAATGCGTTCGATAATTTCTCATGGCATGGTGACTAATGTTTCGATATGTAAGAAACAGTTAGTCCTTCAAGGCGGTGTGGCATGACCTAGACTGTTATATTATTCACCTAGGTTTAAGAGGAAACACACTCTCATATTTGAAAACCCGTAAGTAATTTGAAGCGGTGACGTACCCTAGGGGAAAACTAACTCATGTCTTCGACGTATAATACTGTTGTGCCCAGATCCTTGGATACAAGAGACATTAATTTAAAGCTAAAAAAGTTATTGTTATTAACATTAATACATACCTAAAAATGCACAATGTCAGCCATTGTGTAACTATAAGCAACTTCCGCTGTTTTACGGTCAAGAGCAGTCATATATAAGGTGACTCATCAGTTTGATTTGTTTATGTTTACATTACACTTAGGGCTATGTTCAGAGTCTTTCTTTGTACCAGCTGCATATATTTTTAAGATGGCTGCAATTAATTTCTTAAAACGTTCTTTCTGTGGCGGTCACATGACTGCCATTTAATTTGTTTTCACTGTCATCATTTTGGTTGGCACTGCCAACGTTTTGGGTGGCCATCATTTTTCATGGCAGTAGCGGTCCGCCAACCTACAGTTACTGTGCGAGTATAAAAGCGCCACGATTTTCGCTGCAGTCAGTCAAGCCTTTGTTCAGAGCAGAACCACGTTACGTTCGATAAAATAATAAAGCTGAAACTGAAATAATAACGATAGTAACATTAAGAACTGCTTGATATTACAATTATCCAGCAAGCATATATCTTATGTGGCCTTGTTTAATTAAACATTTATAAGTATTTTTACTAACGTTCAATTTTGATAAAATATATAAAGGCCTACAGTATTAACAGAACATACATACGTATTGAAGTTATAAAGCAGATACAAGTAGGGTGATTTTGTGTGTTATCTCGCTTAAACTGACATTACCAGAACAATATTAAAATCGCGTTGTACTACAGAAATAACACCGCTAGGTTCATGGTTGATATAACAAATAAATTATATATAATATAATACGAAATTTACGGAAAGTGCCCATACGAAGTTAAAACGGAGTTGTGTTATACATTTACCTACATTTGTGTCAAGTACATTCTATAGCGTGTAACTAGGGTGAGCCCCCTACAATATTAGGGGGCATATGATATAAGATTAATCTGAAACCTGCCCTTTCGGAATACTAGTTTGCTCCTCTGAAATGCTTAAATATAAATGTAGTCATTTAATGATATATCGCTTTAAGAAGTGATATGTTGTCTAATATTCAGAAATTATAGATTATTTCAGATTTAACTATAATAATGTACGGTCAAATGTCAATGGTGTTAAAGATACTTGTTCAAAGATTTTCTTTTGCCTACCCTTGTTAAAATCGTGATGTATTTTACATCTTTCATTCAATAACACTAATCAGCCACTGGCGTAAACTAATTCGTTTTGTAATGTAAAGCCTAAAATCATCCCATATCCTTTATCTTACGTAATATGTATTTCGGCAAAATAGAGAATTTGAACGTGTGATTATGTTTTATCATCGTAACAATAATTATATTCACATTTGTTTCGATATCTGACAAAAGTCCGTTTAAGACCACACGGCGGGATAAACGCACGATCAACAAATTGTATTCAGCCATAAATTTATCAGTACAATGCAGATCATTGAAGTTATAAGAATTATATCCCTGTTACTGAGCAAGACGCAATTGTTTTATGTTTTGATTATGGCTGATTCTTTCAATCTTTGATCTTTCAAGTAAAACACACACGCATACGTATATGCAAGAAAAAAGTAAATCAAAGTACTAACTGTTCGGATGAAATGTGCACTTGGTAGTGTTGTAATCGCATGTACTGTTTGTTGCGAGGGTGGTATCACCTATCCAGTTGTCGTCAAGATGTTGTGACCACTTACGGTATCATGACGTTGACGTTGCTTTTGCTAGGTTTCGTTCTACACGAACTATCAGTTTTACCTTGTAGATGTTACACGTAAAGCAAAGTATATATTGATGACAGGTGCTCTTGATAGTGTTGTTATCAGATCAGTTGATTGCGAGGTTGGTATTGCCTGTACTCGCTGATACCTTGATATTGCTTAATATTTTTCTTTCAGAACCGGATCGGAGACGATTCTAGTCGGATAGGAAATAGTTTCCTTGTTCATGTACAGTAAAGATGACATAGCAAATACCAAGAATTAAACGAACCACTTAATGTTTGCTATTGAAAAGAATAAATGATTGTACATCATCATTTTCAAGCTGATAGTTTCAAATTGTACATAATTATTTTCACGCTGAAAAGATGTGACACAGTGAGAAATTAATAATATTCTAAATTGTAACATATACAAGAGAAGTTTGTATCTTCCCCTTATATGTTGTGTTTGGTTCCGTGTTGGAAAAATCACCTTATTCCATTCAAATTGGGTTTGAAGTGGATGAAGACTAAGTATACTACAAAATTTATACGAAAGTGCAAATCAACGTACACGAATGTCAGTCTAAATATTATGGTTCTATTCTGCACTTGTCATAAAACTGGACCTGAAGTACTTCTTGTTTGACAGGTAATATATCCTCTTGTTTTGGCGTCGTTTTATTCGAAAAAATCCTTTAATATGCTTCCCGTCAAGTTATTTTGGTGGCAGATTGCCTTGACGGCAAATCTCTTCTGTCAAACATTCTGTCTAAAACTGCTCTTTAACGTAATATGATTCACATTAAAAGAAATGTTTTAGAACTATATTGGCTGTATAGTTACAATTTGCATTAATCCTCTAAAACAAGATCGAAGGTGATTATATTCCGTTAGACAAAAAGACGTTTCTTCTTAACCCAGAGCCTATATGTTTTGGTTTCAGTGGAAAAGGCGCATATTCGAAGTAGCGCATTAGCTTACACTTAGTAATACGTAATCCATTTGCCGCCCCTAAAAACTACCGGGAATAGTTAAGCAGCTCCGTTTTACCGTGATAATTTTAAAATACACACATATCATAATGTAAACTTCCAAAAAGGTGATTTGGGGAAAAACTCTTATGTATAAAATATATATTGCCGATATTCTTTACGTGGATTTACGTGTTTATTGTTGAATACGATAACGAACAGAATCCATAGCAACAACCAAAAACATACTTCATGATTTAAAGTTACTTGAAATAATAGGTGCGTGTCAGTCAGGTCAAAAGTGGCTTAGTATTGTTTAACATTTGGTTCCATTTTCAAGTACATTGGTTACTTTGGTTTATTTATTGATTATTTATCAGTTTAGTGCTAGAGACTTTATTAAAATATTAATAAATAAAACCATATAACTAGAAACTGTAGGAAAACAAAAGGATTATTCGTTTGCCAAAAAAGTTGTTTCGTTAAGGGCCTGTAACACACTACCGATATACCTCGAACGGTGACCAAATCAGCTGAGCTCTGTCGAGGAAAAACACGTGAAAAATCACAGCAGGCCAATATTGATGTAGTAATGGCGTGAGAGTCGATGTGCTACCGCATTCCACTTTTCTGTCACCGATGTTATACCGAGGTGTCGCCGTTGTTCTACCAATGTGCTACGGCTGATAGGAGCTATAGCGGAGTAATGCTGTTTACGGAGTACTGCTGTTATACTGCCGTTGTTAACAAAATAATTACTGAAACAATTACTGCATATAAGACATCCTAAATCATACTTGGTAGGAAAATGATGTCTGTGTATCCAACTATTTCGTCTGCAAAGGCAAGCACATTGTTGGCGATTGTTGGTGTTACCTCTTAAGGTTATAAACATCTTCTGTCCAGAATCTTAATAGCTTTAATGTGTTTCTTTTGGCCCAATGTTGTATGACTACATTCACTGGTCCCAATGTGTGTTTAAAAAATACTAAGTACTTAGCCTTCATCCCTCCTTCAAAGTATCCGCATTTTTAAATGTCCGGATATAGCTTACAAAAATCATGCAGACCCCTTTGTCCAACATGCGTTGGGTTCTAAAAAGACACAGATAAGTTAAGTAAGACAGTAGGCTAAACAATGTCCTATTTAACGGCACAATACAACAATTTCCTTATGTAGCATCTGAACTATCTTGATCATCACCTCCAACTGGACGATAACAACAGCGAAGAGAGACTACAGGTGGCCCGATGAAAAATAAAGCAAACAACATGCCGTCATTTGTGAGAGAGAGTATCTATGACAGGATGTACATACATCATGTATTTGTTTACTTACAACAAAATGATTATTGTGCGCGCTGATGTTTGTATTGTTAATTCTTACCATTATGTTCTTTATTCAGCTGATTAGTTGGATATGGAAGTGATCTCTTCTACTTGTTTAAGACATAATTAGGTCACACGTATGATACTGTTGCTTCTTACCTTTCGTAAGAATTAAATACTAATATAACAAGTACAAAAGTTGCTGCAAGATGCTAGCGCGGGACAATTATTGGTTATGCATGTATATATGTCAGGTCATACCGAAGTAAATAAGGTAAGCCTGGGTTAACATTGATTGTAGATGTCAGTGAAATGAAGTAACTTAAAAGATATTGGACCGTTGTTTGGAAATGAAATAAAAACCGTTGTAAATACAATAACAATCGTACAAAATGACATGACAATTGATAGTATGAATATGACAGAAACCATAATCGTATAAAATAACTTTATTCTTGAACTGTATCAATATACACACATATATAAAATACAACATGGCCACAGTGGTGGTTTTCTTTTGGAGTGACTTATATGATAGCTGAAATGTTAAATATGCCAAAATGATTTGGCAAAGTCGGGGCAAAATTCGCAACGTTGTGATTTTGAAGTACTTTGATGAATTTTTGTCTACACTCAAGTCACATGTAATAGAAGTATTAACATTTTAAAACAAAAGAAAAGCAATGACACAATAGGAAGGCAGTGATACATTAGGGAGACAATGTTTAAGTAACGGAAGTTTAAGTTTGTCAAAGGAAACAAGTTTTGCATATAATGACATTTTTGGTAATACACATTACGTAATCAACATGCAATATGCATTTTAAGGCATAAGCTATAAGTATGTTGAACAGAATGTGATGCAGGTTGATTATTGTATGACTAGAAAGCTGAATCACTTAATGTGTATGGAAATATAATGAAGCAAATGAAGTATGAAGAAAGTGGTGAAAATGAAAGGTTACAATGAAATGAAGTGAGGAATATGTTTTCATTAAATACATGAAAAGTGAAGCATTTGTACAAAGTTTGGTGGAAATGTGTTAATGTTATTTTGTCTATTATTATTATTATTATTATTATTATTATTATTATTATTATTATTATTATTATTATTATACCAGATTTGTTCAGCGCCCTTTTCATAAAATATACGTTCAAGGGCGCTTAAACATGTGACATATCGCAGATATGTGAAAATCACAATAAAATGACATATTTTAACATATTAAACAAATTCAAGTGAAACTCAAATTTTGCAAACACACACACACACACACACACACACACACACACACACACAAATAAAATGTCTTAAAATGCTACATGCGAATAAAATAAGCATAAAAAATAAAATAAAATAAGAATAAGAAATTAAAAACATGAAAAAATATATAATTGGGTTATTAGTACTGCGTTTTAATCCGGGACGTTGTATTCGACTCGAGTGAATTTTTGCAAATTCGAATTTTACGAGGCGCAAGTCTCTCATGGAAACCGGCGACTGCCCATGTACAGTGGGGTACACGTATTCCGAATCTGCAAGGGTTTAAGTGAGGTTTTGGAGCTTGATATGCATGATGGCGGCGAAACCATGACGAAATAGGATTTTTGGAACCTGTTTTCGCCTGGTAAGTGGTATAAAGTATATATTTTAAAAAATATCATGACGCGCATTCGGCTCAACAATTACTATGCCTCACTCGGCTTTTTATTTCATGCTTTTAGGTTATGGAATAAAAAAGTTATTGAAGGAAAACCTTCGGCCAGTCTGTTGTTTACAAATGTGGGAAGCGAGAATTTGATACTTTTTATGACGTTTAAGTTCCAAAAACACATATTTTTGCAATGGTTTCTGCTTTAACATTATTTAAATGTGGTATTTTAATTTCCTGACAATTCCTTTGCTGTACAAGAGCCTTCATGATATTTTTTTTTTGGTTTAACCACCTAAATGTGTGCTAAAAATAGTTCAACCACCTTTTGGCATCTGCACTGAAAGACACTTTTATAAATAAAAACAAAATGTGTGACAAATTAAACTTGTGACAAACGTGTTAAAAATGTTAAGGTGAAAACTAATAATAAAATTTTATTTTAAACAAACAATAGAAAGAATATTTTGTTATAATTTGGCGTAGGTGCGACATATACATTATGATCAATACATGGAAGAAGAATGCACACAGACAAATTAATATAATACTGAAATACATGCTGCCGTTATTCACTGAAGTATTCACATTGTTTAATGTCAATACAAGTAGACATAAGAAATGAAATAAAACAGGTACAAATGAAAAGAATATGAGTAAAAATGCATGAAAACCTAGTAATATGTACACAGTATGCATGTGCACAGTATTTAAATGAGACTTTTAACAGGGTGATAAATATATTTTACATGGGGGTGCTTTAAAAAGACTCACTTTCAGCTATTATGTTGGAATAAATTAGGTTGAAAACAGGTATTTCTGTTATAAAAGGATTTTTTACTAAAAGTTGAAAGTTGTCAGACCCAAAACTATAAATTATATACTGTAAGTTTTATATTATCAGTGTAAGCATTGCTGGTATGGTTAAAAGCGAAAAAAGCCATTATTTTTAACGTTTGGAAAGCCAAAAATTACAGAAATGAAAAATAATCCACAATGTTTGTTAATAAGTATGGAAAGTCAGTGCCTATAAAAGAGACATTGAATGATATATTTTTAAATGTTTAATATAACAGGTACAAGAGAAGGGTAACATGGCAAAATGACATAGTGATATAAATATAGATATTCTATATAAATGAACATTTTGTCACTGTTTAAGGTAGATGTTGAAAAACAGAACATTATTAAATATATGTACACATAAGAAATGGATTTAAACGTTAATGGGAATAAAACTTTGCAAACGCATAGTAATATGTACAGAGCATTATGTCAACATCAGTGTTCAAAATAGATAAAACCTTGAATGAGAAGTCTTATAATACTGTCAAATGTCTCTGATTTTAGGAAGATGTTTTGTAAATAATTATTGGAATTGCAGAACATTTTCAGAAAACAATAGGATGATAATTAATCATTATGGTGAGGTTTTTAAATAAAGTTACGATTCTGTAAAGTCATACATGGTGATTGTAAGATACTGGCACAATTGACACTTAACAATTCTGAACAAAATGACATAATGGTAAAACACAACAATAGCAGAAATGTTGATATGCTTCACCTGTACAAGTATTCTGAGGTAAAATAAATACAACATTAAATAAAAAAAGCAAGAACATCACAAAAGAAATTGTGAAATGAACAAAATTTACATCAAAATGATACTGGAAGATTATTGCAATTTATTTGAGATACACACTAAACATTACTACGGTATTGTCATGTACTCACATTAAAAGGTTTTGCTAATAAAAACTAAAGCTTAATATTGCAGGATAAGGTGAATGCAAGAGGTATGAGAAAGTTATTGTTATTAAACGTCGTAAAAGAAGAAAATATTAAAGGTATGTTATGGATATATGGAAATAATTATCATTATATGTTATGTATACTATTTGTACATAAATTGTGATTGTATGATTTGGAAATGTAATTTGTAATGTTTGTGAGTTTGAAATGAAAAATAAGCAATAAATATTAATAATAATCCCGAGACACAGAGTGATATGGTATGATGTGTCAGCTTGTGCAGTTAGCTTGTTTAAATGCAACATTTGTAATGCAAGGTTACATTTAAAAGGTAACATGGTACAGAATTGCACAATGATATAACATAACAAATACAGGTAAAAATGATGTTAGAATTTTAAGAAACCTATTGTTAACATAGTGCTAACGTTTTGTTGAAAGGTACACTATTATATAAATATCAGATCACATAAAGAGTGTTTATATAATGTTAACTTGATGTAATGTCAGCCAAAGCGTTGAGGTAGGTTGTTCCGTTAAAATCAATTGGTCGTTTCACGGTTGCAATGACAAGTTTCCCATTTTCAAACTTTCCTCTAGCGTTTATAGTGAGGAGCTCTGTGAGAAAGAAGTGAAGTGCAGGATCGTCACCGAATGTTTTCAGTTCAGGTATTGTAATGAGCAGTTAAAGATCAAGTTGGAACAGTTTCTGCAATTTATACCCACTGCTGCGTTTGATAACAACCTCAGCTGTGCAATAGTAGGCCACTTGTGAAAGGGACTAGCCTTTACATAGAGGACATTTGTCAATGTCCATTTACTTGTTGCGACAATTGTGAATCAGGTTATGCAAATCAAAGATCGATGAATGAATCGTGAAATAATAATTAAGATTATTAGTATTTATATACAAGTAATGATATCATTTATTAATTCAGCTATTGAGTTAAGCGATTTTGTTCAAGAGATATTAAAAACAATATTTTTTATGAAGGTTTGTTTATAGGTCGTGTATTTTGTGTAAAAATAAATATATAAAAATGTCTAAAAACGATTATATTGTGAAATAATGTAAACATGTAGAGTTTTTTTTTACATTATTGGAAATTATGAATAACTGTAAATACATTCAATTATTCATATGAAATGCATCGAAACATCCATA
Source organism: Mya arenaria (assembly GCF_026914265.1). Lineage (NCBI taxonomy): Eukaryota > Metazoa > Mollusca > Bivalvia > Myida > Myidae > Mya > Mya arenaria. The sequence continues at coordinate 15,117,258 of NC_069131.1, read as the reverse complement.
TTTTATTTTATTTAATAAAGGTTGAATGGTAATACTAAAAGCAATGCTATTTAAAGTTGTAGTTAGAAACTTACCAAAAGATTTGCATAGCTTTACCTATGTTTTATAACAACACAAAATGTAGAAGGTTTTGGATTTAATGTATATGATAAATGCTGGCTATTGTTTTGAAATTATAAAGTTAACAGGAAACTAAGAAGGAGAACAAACCTGGTTTTGGACAGCACTGATATTTGTGGGCTGAAGGAATACCCATTTCTTGGAACTCCTCAGTCCTGGCACAAATACTGTTGGTGCTGTTTTTTTTTGCAAAGTCTTCATCCTGATGATGAAGCCCGATCTGTTCAAGATGTAACAACTCTTGTGGTAGAAACTGGAATGTAGGATGATAAATATAAATATACATTTTTTTGAGACAGTCGACTTGAAGAATTATAATAAAATGTGCTTTCTGACCTTTGAGCTGTTGTTTTACTGTAATTTTAATTCAAAGATGTGGCTAACTGTTAAGCATAGTTTATGAATTATTATTTAATGGCTGTCAAGCATTTCCAATTGTCCATGGAATGTATATGGATGGAAATATGCGAAACAGCTGTGAAGGACTGAAGTGCAAACTGTATAAGTAATTTGGAATATAAAATCATTGCGGCTTTTTGTGTGTCAGAGGAGAGCATATGTGTTACAAACATTTACACTTGATGCTGATCATGTGTTCCAAGCATTTGAGATTGTGAAGTTTTTAAAAAAATATGAAGATATTTTTTCATTTGTTTTTACAGACGTAAATATGAACATGTATATGAGTTTCCAAGTGAAAATGTTAGAGATAGCAGGAGATTGTATGAAAACAAATGAATTTGGAGAAAAGTAGAATGTGAAGAAGGAAAAAAATGTGATAACTAGACTCAGTCCTCTTAAAAGATTTTTAGTGGGATAAGTCTACGTATTCTTCCATCGATAAGTGTCTTGTAATCAAGCAAATGACAGGGCATGAACAGTGTCGCAGCAAAGGTAACAACTTACTCACACGCAAAATATATTCCAAAATTGCTACCAGGTCAGGATAACGTTAATTTGTTTTCAACCTCAACTGTCCTAAATTCGGACACTCATATTAGAATACCTACATACATATAGTTGTGATCCGTAATTATTTATACCAGCGAGTTGGATGTTACCATTTGTTTTATATATTGCTTCAGGTTGCCATCGTCGGATACCTGATACACACTACGCTATGATTCGTTGTGTACCGTGGGCAATTTGGCTAGAAAAATCTCGTAATCATGAATAATTAATGAGGCAGTTTCATTGATTCCACAAAGTACCAGATGCTTTACGGTTGAAAAATATTCTGGCTTTTGCCAGAGTTGAACCGGGTCCGCCTTCTCAGTACAATATTATTGGCAGTAGTCAAGACCACACAACCACGGAGGCTACTGACACTGTAAAGTTATTCATCATTATTTGAGTGTAACATGCGAATTCATTGGAAGAAGAGTTGTCTCTCCTGCGTCATGCATATTCAATAAAACGAGATTTTGTCAGTCAATCGTCCCACGGTATGTATGAAGAGTAGCGGAAGAGTACATTGGTTGCCGACGATGCAGGTTGCATGCTATCTCATTTTTTTTAATTTGACGATACAAACAAAATTTTGTTGAAAACACAGATTGCGATAGTGATTAGGAACTGCCTACCAGTACCTGTTTTTTAGAGTTTTGGTCTTAAAATATCCATTTTGTTGATGGAAACACAGGTGATCGTTATATAGCTTGGTCACTAAAAATGGCCCTTCAGTCCTTTGGTTATGTTTAAAATAAAAACAAATTAATGTGGCCCTTCAGTCCATTGATATTTTCAAAAATTAACAAAAAATAATTAAAATTGATAAAAATGACATTTCAAAAAACTTCTAAGAGTATAACTATATATATATATATATATATATATGCGGAACTAACGCTGCACAGGTGGACATAACATTGCCAACCCTTGTATAGATAACACTTGTTTAGCTACTAGTATCAGGTAACCATGCACTATTTTAACTATTTGATAACTGATTTGTGATTTGTATGCTTTTTAGCTGCTGGGATTGACCATGATGATGCCCATTCTTACTTTTATCATCAAAATAATATTATATGAAATCCATGTAGACATAGGTAAGATGAATATTCTGGGATATTACATTGTATGATACGTAATGGTAACGTGTAAAGAAAATAATTCTGATACATATTGAAAGTACGTTCATGAATTATTAATGATTGGGTGCGATATTTCAAACTTATGAAGCATGTAAGCGGTTCTTGAAAACTTCACAAAACTTGTTAACAATAGTATAAACATAACAGCAAATAGTGTATTCTAACGGCACTCAATATTGTGTCGAAAATCATAACTGCGCAAGACAAGCCGAGGGGCTCCGATTGGCTATTTAAGATTCGCCCTATCTCGGACTTCCTGAATATGCCTGATATGACCATATTATTTTGGCATGCATTTAAAGGGTTTTATGAGTAGACATAAATATGTAAAAATACACCGAACCAAATATTACATACTTAAATTGTTTACGTTAAAAAAAAAAAGGCCCGATTGCAGTTGAAATTAAAAAAGGCAAACTTTAATAACTAAATCAATTATGCATGTTAAGTCATACATTTTACATATCAGTAATCGAAAGCAATACCCTTTTAAATAAAACCGAAACTGTCTGGAGTCACCGTGCTTCGAAATTTACACTATCGTTAAAAACACCATAAAACAACAAGCTTAATTTTAAATCGGAAATCTTAAAAAAGACTACGCTTAAAGTAAAAGTATATTCTATTATCAAGACCTATCTTCTACGCTTGAAATATAAAGCATCGATGAAAACGTTTTGTGTGCTGCATTTAAAAACAAAGTGATGTTTAAACAATGTGTTTTCGACTTTAAGTACCGGTGCTGATTTAGATATTGCTAAATAAAGTGTCTCTAAAAATCTCTTTCTGTTAGTTCGGTAACAAGAAAAATTCCCATTGTTTGAAAACATGTATCCTCCACATGATCTCTTTATTGAATGATTATCAACAAATCGGTTTATGTTGTGTTTTTTTTGCTTTAAAACGGGAAAACAGCTCTGATTAAACCTCCTCTGATCTACTTATGTACCACGCGCGTAGCTTAGCTACATATTGTGAAGATAATTCTAACAACTACATCACTTTTCCAGTGATGCAATCGCAAAATGACTGGTTTACTCCAGCTGTTGCTACTGGTCAGCACGACCTTTGCCTCGGAGCCATCGTGTCCAGCATACTCCAAATACGATTACGAGCAAAATCTGCTCGAGATAATGATCCGTATGGCGTTCACTGTTGAGCAAGATTTAACGCGGCTCGAGAAAGAAAACAAACGCCTGAACGCGGTCGTTGAGAAGCAGAACTTAGACTGGCTTCGCTCACAGATGCAGTTGAGAGAAACAAAATCAGTACACTCGAGATGGTTGGGGCTCATTCTAACAAAACGTTAGAACAAATAAGTGCCGCCTTCGATAATATAACATATAAGCACTGACGATCTCTATCTTATCAAAGGAGCTGTTCATGTGAACTAAAAAGTAGCAATTGTAAGCAGGTATTAGTCTTAACAGTAATTTTTAACTAACATAGAATACAATAGAAGATTTACAGACATAACATAGTCAACGAGATTATTGATATAAAACAACTATCAATCAATAGGTATATCCTATAATATTATGCAATAGGTTATTAAGAACAGACGGTATCGAAAGAAAAGTAAACGTTCATGCGCTGATTCTCCCTTAAATTACATGTGTAGGTTGGTGTAAACGAAGATTTGATTAACTTATTGACATTTTGAATTGTATGCACTTTGACAAGCAGGAACGTATTACGACATATAGAGACGAGAATAATGGAAATATTTATTTTTTCAAGTGTTAATATTTGCCTCCGTATGTATATACATATACATCGGAATTCTATCTTATTATATCAATTATAATTTGTTTTCCTCTATTATCTAGTGACACGTAGCCAAGCATACTGCATAAACTTCTAAGGAATTATTAAACTTAGGTCATACATTTTTCTTTGCTAAACCTTAAAATCTTTTTTTTTCAGTATGTATTACGATCTACAAATGCAACAGATAACGTTAACAAGCAGCAATCTTTAAACAACAACATTTATACTAACTTTTATTTTACATTAGTAATTTCAAGAAATGTGAAATATTTAATGCTCGGATTGAAGAATAATATCCAAAAGATCACCCATATCTTCATTGAGCCTGGTTTCTCTGAAATTACACATACTTTAATCCAAGTCAAATATTGATCACCTTATATGAGTACTTTTTCAATCCAACAACACTTTCATGATAAAATCCCCTTTATTGAAATGTTATCCTAAAAGAGTAATTAAATCAAAATACTTTAGAAGTATTTTAGCACTGATTAATTTCTAATAAATATCTAAGATTCTAAAAAAATAGAACAACTTTAACAAAGACCCCAGATCAGGGAAGTTTGCACTTCTAAACAAAATGGAAACGTCCCAAAAATTTCAGACAAATTAACAGGATTTTCTCTCAAATTATCTAAATATCTTGTTTATTCTAAATCTTCAGTACATGGAATAAATAAAAAAAATAGAATTATGACAAATATACTTCTTAAAATAAGATATGTTATGGATATATTCATGGTATATATTCAGCGAATAACTACAAGAATAGAACATTACTCGAACACTCAGGTACCATAAAGGAAAGGTACTTGTCACTTTAAACTGACTAGTACAACTGCAGAAATAGCTGATAGTTGTGTATGTTTGAAAGGATATATTTTCTCCTCTTAAGGTATTCACGATGCACTACAAGGCATTACAAGGAGGAAGTCTTCGTTATAGAACTAATTTTACCAGCTTCGTTGTATTTATTTATTCGCATTAAGACCTTTTGCGGTAAAACACAAGCAAACCCGCACTGAAGATAACATCACACATTGTTTTTTTACTAGCACAGGCATATTTGGCGAGGGATCCGGTTAGGTTGTTAGTCACATTAGGAGAATAGTGCACAGACAATATGTAACCCTGGTTAGAGCTACCCTGGTTCTTTAATATGCACCAGTGTATAACACTGTCACACGGGACCCCAATTTAACTTCCTGCCCAGATGAGTATTTTATTTAGTGGTGGGCGGGGAATCAAACCTGCAACTCCTAGATTGACAGTCACGTGTGTAAGCACTAGACCAAGGATCCAATTTGGCTTTCATCGGGTACTCTGATTTTCCCCACATCACAAGACCACTTTCTCGCGCAACATCGTGCCAAAATATGTTTTCAGTATAAGTTTAGCATTTCCTTCTATAAAATATATAATGTTAAAACTAAACTTAATTACACGAATTCGAAGCGTCCAGTTTGTGTGAAATTCGTGAATTTATTCTTGAGAGAGTTACTTTTATTAATACAAATATTATTTTCATATGTTTTGGGCGCATACCAAATAGTATACTTCAATAAGTCCAAGTCACCAGTGAGACGCAACTAGACTAGTAAACAAATGACAGTGTAAAGGTATTAAACGCTAACATCAACGACGTACTGAATTTAAAGCATGTATTCATGTTACGTTATAATATTAAATAATTATATCAAATAACAATACGCTGAGCTCAATTAAAGACACTATTCAAAGAACATTTTTGTCCTGCTATTTACGAAGGCCATCGTATTTAGTGTCACGCACTTGATAAGCGCGTCCCGATGAATCAAGTTTCGTAAGTTATTAACATGGCTTTAAAGCCCTTAATGGCAAAAACATCGAACTGGGTCTCCAAAGTGTTAACCAGTAACAGTGAATGAAATAATAAAGCTTATCCACAAGAAAGTTCTAATTTATTGTTACTTTGCAGATCAAGTTTTCATCCCAGCGGAGAACTTCCACGCCCACTCTCCGCATACCAGCAGCCTGACCACAGGTGATGTGATAGTGTACAAGACAGTAGAAACGAACAAGGGCAACGGCTACAGCGCCACCACGGGCAAGTTTACTACTCCAGTACAGGGACTCTACTTGTTCCTCATGCAAGCGTGTATTGATGAGAATAAATATTCTTTCCTCCAAATAGTTAAGGAAGGTTCTATCCTTATTCCAAGTGGTCAGTATGACACGGACCATAATACCTGTTCTAGTAGTCAGGTGTTTGTTCAGCTTGATGCTGGAGAAACTGTCTGGGTGCAATGCTCCGATGGAGCCACGACCGTACAACTGTATGATAATCATCCTTACCGATGGACCAGTTTTGGTGGTGCTTTCATTCACAAGTGACGTGATGTTGTCCGCGATGTTGTCAAAAGAAAGTAATAAAAAAATTACAACTCAAACGCGCAAGCACATGTTTATTATGTGGAAACAATGTTATCATTTATTCTGTAACAAATTATCAGATATCGCCTCTGTTTGTATGTTTCGTCATGGAGTTGATTTTAAAACGCAGAACAGAGAAAAGCGTAAATATCAAATAATTCTTTGTGTTTTGACTGATTTTTTTTACATGAAATATGTTTCCCGACTCAAAATACGTTGCTACTTTTGTGCCTGAATCCTACAAAATTGATTCAATGCTTACCATCTGGTTCCAACTTCGAATCCTACCTTTTAGAAAGGAAACAAACACAAAATCATTTAGAAAAAAACACACCTTAACACATACTTATAAATTGAACTTTTTTCACCCATATGTACTTTATTTCTAATTTATTTTGTTTCTATTGCTAACCTTTTCATGGCTGATTACCGGCGTTCACAAAATGTCTACCGTAATACGGCGTATAAAAATCAGCCTATGAAACGAATACTATTTAACATATTTATAGAAAATATGGTTGACAACCGTAAACGAATCCATTTGACTAGAATCATATCAATTATTTGGAAAAGAAAATGAACAAACTTACAGTCATAACATACATCGGCATTACAAAGACAAACAAACATTCATAACATTCATCGGCATTATTAAGACAAACAAACTAACAGTCATAACATACATCGGCATTATAAACACAAACAAACTAACAGTCATAACATACATCGGCAATATAAACACAAACAAACTAACAGTCATAACATACATCGGCATCATAAAGACAAAAAACTAACAGTCATAACATACATCGGCATTATAAAGACAAAAACACTAACAGTCATAACATACATCGGCATCAAAACACAAAACAACTAACAGTCATAACATACATCGGCATTATAAAGACAAAAAAACTAACAGTCATAACATACATCGGCATTATAAAGACAAAAAAACTAACAGTCATAACATACATCGGCATCAAAACACAAACAAACTAACAGTCATAACATACATCGGCATTATAAAGACAAAAAAACTAACAGTCATAACATACATCGGCATTATAAAGACAAACAAACTAACAGTCATAACATACATCGGCATTATAAACACAAACAAACTAACAGTCATAACATACATCGGCATTATAAACATCGGCATTACAAAGACAAACAACATTCATAACATTCGTCGGCATTATAAAGACAAACAAACTAACAGTCATAACATACATCGGCATTATAAACACAAACAAACTAACAGTCATAACATACATCGGCATTATAAAGACAAAAAAACTAACAGTCATAACATACATCGGCATCAAAACACAAACAAACTAACAGTCATAACATACATCGGCATTATAAAGACAAAAAAACTAACAGTCATAACATACATCGGCATTATAAAGACAAACAAACTAACAGTCATAACATACATCGGCATTATAAACACAAACAAACTAACAGTCATAACATACATCGGCATTATAAAGACAAAAAAACTAACAGTCATAACATACATCGGCATCAAAACACAAACAAACTAACAGTCATAACATACATCGGCATTATAAAGACAAAAAAACTAACAGTCATAACATACATCGGCATTATAAAGACAAACAAACTAACAGTCATAACATACATCGGCATTATAAACACAAACAAACTAACAGTCATAACATACATCGGCATTATAAACATCGGCATTACAAAGACAAACAACATTCATAACATTCGTCGGCATTATAAAGACAAACAAACTAACAGTCATAACATACATCGGCATTATAAACACAAACAAACTAACAGTCATAACATACATCGGCATTATAAAGACAAACAAACTAACAGTCATAACATACATCGGCATTATAAAGACAAAAAACTAACAGTCATAACATACATCGGCATTATAAAGACAAAAAAACTAACAGTCATAACATACATCGGCATCAAAACACAAACAAACTAACAGTCATAACATACATCGGCATTATAAAAACAAACAAACTAACAGTCATAACATACATCGGCAATGTAAAGACAAACAAACTAACAGTCATAACATACATCGGCATTATAAACACAAATAAACTAACAGTCATAACATACATCGGCATTATAAAGACAAACAAACTAACAGTCATAACATACATCGGCATTATAAACACAAACAAACTAACAGTCATAACATACATCGGCAATATAAAGACAAAAAAACTGCACATGGTTTCTTTCGCCGTCACACGTGCTCATGAATGTTTGAATGGAAACGCTCGACATTGACCTTATCTAATGTAGATAGAACATGTTCACACTGTAAGATGTTGATATAAATATTTTGTAGTAAAATAAGAAAACAATACATCAACCCATAAGATTACCATTGACCTACAAAACAAAAGTGTACCAACCCTACACTTAGTGATTCGTCTGTTATGCTAATTATGTTTACAGCTGTTTACGCTTAAGGCTACGCTTATGTTATTTTGTTTACTTAGATAGTATACTGTAAATTTGTTAAGATAATTATGCATAACGAATACTGTCTGAACAAAATGTATCTTTAAGATGCCAATACATTTAATCATGATTTGAAAACAATGAATTTATAAAATTGTTATCCTTATCATCTCTTTGCTGATTATTATAAATAATTATTATTACAATAATTCACTGTTATAAAATTGTCATTATCTCTGTTTAACCCTTCACTCAGATTGTAATTTCTTTGTTGCATATTAATGTTATAACAGATAAAGCTTGCTAAATATTATGTAATGCTATTTTTTGTGAACACAATTTATATATGTGCTCTATTCGTTGCTGTGTAAATACAGTTTTCTTAGCTTTATTTTTAATTCTATAATACGTTGCTTGTTTTTGTTTTGCTTGTAAGCTTCTTTTAATTTTGGAAATCTCAAAACCTATCATTCATTTCACACGGACTAATTTATATTAACTTATTTAATTTAATTAAAGTATTGCAATTTTTTGCACCAAGTCAATCTTATTAAAATTTAAAGGTTCTTGGTCAAAATAAAAACAAGTGAGGAAACATCCGATCGATATACAAATTTAAGTGTGTGTGTTATTGTTGTTTATCACACAGGCAGCTGTAGTTTCAATATTATTGCTTGAATGTATACATGTATAATAATGATTGCAATTTAGGTCAACAAAGACCAAACAATTGAACAAATTATAATTGTGTGTGCAGTTCACGACTAAACAACCCACTCAAGAATTTAATATACTTGCAAGAAATGTTGGACAAAGTGCAGCATGCAGACGTTTATACGAGACCTTTCCAGTACTGGTAAAAGCATACAACTTACAACAATAAGTGCGCCTGTATTCAATATAATACCTATCCGTATTATTTGACAGGCAACAAATTTAATTACGAAATAAAGTGTGGCATACATAAGGAGTGTTAAAACAAAAATACCAAAAACGTAAACCCTTCGGCAATTGTTGATATTTACTCATAAATCGTCGTTGAAGACCACTTTTTTATTAGCGCTAGTAACGCGATTGAACATTATTTACGGTTGTGGTGTTGCGTGATTGATTGATTGACATCTTAACAGGTCAACATATCGCACGCATTTGTTAAAGTTCCAGAGGCCATGTGGACCAGCCGGCTGCTATCTATTTTTTCTTAAATTTATCTTGTGGGTTCGAACCCCACTAAAACCAAAATAATTTTCAATGCCATAACTGTATTTTTTCTGCAATTTCGATATCGTAGGGTAAAAAAATAATTAAATAAGTGTTTTCAGATGCATTACAGGGAAAACTAATGTTTGGTCCAAAAATATGAGCGAGTCACTTTAAAATGTAGGTATCTTTTTAGTTTAGATAGCTTGGTTTGTCTCTGCTGTTGTGTAAAGGATTGCAATTTTCACATTTTTTGCAAATGTATGTTTTGTCTTTAATTGACACAATTGATATAAAATGCTCGTATCCTCTAATTTCAAAGATAAAGATGTCGTTTGTTAATAAATTGTCAGGATAGTAAGAAAAACAGTTTATAACCATTAGATATAGTCATTATGCTTTGATGATGTTTCAATTAACTTTTAGGTTAACGTTAATTCCTATTTTACCTTATCTCTAATACTAAACCACATGATTTGTCGCTGTTCCGATTCGTTGGTGTTAAAATGTAAATAAGTAAGTGAGTTTCAGCGCCTACATAAGCAACCATTGAATTGCTCAGACTATGATCATCAAATTTTAACATAGCTTACTTTTGATCAGTATACACATCGCATTATGACTGGAATATTTCAGTTTTTATTATTGGTCAGCATGACGCTGGCCCCTGAGCAATCGTGTCCAGCGTGCTCTAAATACGACTTTGAGGAAAAGGTGCTCGACAGAATGATCCGCATGGAGTTAACATTTGAAAAATAGGGCGAAAAGGTGGAACAGGATGTGAACAAGATCAAAGATGAGAAAGAACGTATGCAAGAGATCATTGACACTCTAATCAACCAACAGGCTCAATCAGAACGTAGATTGAATTCCTTCATGGACGAGGTAGGGAGAAAGCAGTCCACCACTCTTGAGAGTGTTGTGACCGAGTCTAACAATACGTTAGAACAAATAAGTGCCGTCTTCAATTATATAAAAGGTAAGGACGGAGAGGGAATGTATATTATAAAACATTGGTCTATATATATGATGTGTGATAAATTATTCGGTTGGACAGTAACCAGAAAAAATAACATGTTTATGCTTTGTTTTTGTTTTTCATCAATCGGAACTCATCGGCCATTTTCCATCGAAAACAACCTCTGGTGAGTCTCGGTATATCAGTAGAAGTAGTTCGTAACATTTAAGATAATGGTATTGATTATTTGTAAAATTTTAACGTGTGTTTGTATATCTAAGTTTAAATCGTTTGCCAGTGCCAGTAATTATTGCATAAATAATTCAGATTCCCTAGAGTAAAGCCATTGAGTGTAGCTGATAAATCTACTGCGCGTTCTAATTGTAATCTATGTCTGACATTGCTTACCGTTCATACACATCCGAGGTTGTTTTCGACAGAAAATGGCTGAGGTGTTCAAAATGCATTTTTTTGTCCCTTCTTTGCGCCTTTTACGAATATATGAAGGAAGGTGCAAACAAAGGATTAAATAGGCTATTAATTTGGTGTGTGAAATGTACGTACTTTTAGGGGCATGTTTTAAAAGAACAAGGCCGTATTTGGGTAGATATTGAAATAATTGTATTCAAAGACGTGTATATGGCTCCATAGATGTACATATTGATTCATAAAACAAATTGAAGTAAACAAAATCTCTATTTATAGAGACACTAATCAAATAATACTCTTAATTACATCACATATTGCCCAGGAGTGATATAATCCCATGCAATATTTTTCAAACATAACTAGTATAATAACTATACAAATATGGTAACCGCATCACAGAAAATGTATTCATACGCGCTGTAAACAAACATCAGAAGTGATGTTTTAAAAGAAATCCTGTCGGTGTCAACTATGAAACGCATGATGAAGAAGGCTGTGGTTAATCTAAGCAAACGACCCCCTAATCACAGCGCCAGATAATACCTCGTCCAAAAATTGAATTACAACAATGCTCCTGCGAAGCAGATTAAGGAAGTATCGGGACAAAAGCATAGCATCTATCAACAACTATAGCAACGTAAATCCAAATCAACACAAAGACATATCCAACATCCTGTACTCCAGTGAAAACACCCCGTCTACTTCCATGCAAAATGCTCGATCTATGCAAATTGCCAGCAATGCTCAAGTTCACACTGTCACTGATTCCACATCAAATTTTCCTTTTTATGGTTCATTTAACAGTAATTTTGGTACTCCAATTCACGGCGGTAACATCCATGTACACAACCGTCAAAATGACTTAAATCCATGCTGTAATTCACCAGCTTCAAAGCGCATTTGCACTATTGAAAGCGACTGTGAAGCTGACTAACGGTCTTTTCAAACTTCAACCGCCAAATGACATGTACACATTCGGGTGACTACTAATGACGTCATGCAGTTATGATGTTGCTCTTATTATTGATTTGCATGATTGAAATGGATTGAAATATGTATTTTTGTTTCTTTTAAGCGATTTTTTTGAGGAAAAAAAGATAATTGATACATGAATAATGATTTTTCTATTGTAAAAAAAAAATGTTTTTATGTTGGACCTTTTTCTTTCCTGCGGATGAAGCATCTTACTAACACACAATGTATATTCATCGCACTATGACACGAAGAAGAATATTGAGAGAAATATGGACCTTGATTTCGACCGTAAATAAGTTATGTTGTAAATATACAATCTCAAATTGTGATCATTTTGTATAAAATTTATTTCACTTGTCATTTAAAACCGATAAAAACTTGACAGAGCCTCGTTTCATCGTTTTAAAATGAACTCATTTATGAAAGTCACATTAATATAATCAACTTGAAATCTTGAAAACACTATTAAAATCAAACAGCACTTTTAGTGCGGGACTTGCTTCAAGAAGACCGACGGTGGACAGTGAGGGAAATTGGCGACCCCGTGTAGCTAAAAAGGACAGTTGTTTATAACATTATGAAATAGTGGTACCGACCGATATTCAAGCCATGGGTTGGACGACTCCGTTAGTGTGTACGTGAAGAAGGAACGTATTTTGAAAAACTATAAATGATGTGACGCAATGAGACTACGAAGTGCTCCGTGACTTGTAACATAATTTTTATAATGTTTGTTGTAGACGTTTACTTCGTAGTATATAGATGAAATTTGTCGCCCTGAACGCGGTATGTAACGAACGGTCCCTGTCGCTTCGAACCGTTGCAATAAGCGAAATATTGCACAGTTAACGTGGAAGCGCCTATCAATGTGTTCAATGTTCCACCCGCTTCTTTAAATCCGAAAGAGCGAAGGCGTTTGTCATCGGATAAATGGTATCGATTCATTTCTACCAAAATGCTAATTTGACGTTTACAATTAAAATACCTTGTGCCTAATTGAAAATGCTCCGTAAATCAGGAAAAGAAACACGTGCACTTTGCGAATTTTGAATGTGGACCCTCACCCATTTTTACCGGTATTATCTTAAAGTGAAAGACCAATGAATAACCTTTTAAACACATGCAGTTGTTCAAATTAACACGTTGTTGCATGACTTTATTTGCCGAACAGAAGAAGAAAACAAAATTACCACTACGTGTGCTGATATAAATTGTGTCACACTTTATAACCGTGTGTCAATTAATCAAGCTTCGTTAGTTATCAACGTGTCTTTAAAACTTTTAATGGCAAATGCAAATACAATTTTTTGGTTTATGTAAACCAGTATCTAGAAAATGGCACGTTTCCAGAAATGTGTACGTGGAAAAACCTAGTTAAGAAATCTATCTACGAAGTTGCTAACGCAGAATATCAGTCAAGGCTATTGAGTGAAGACAGTTTGCGTGGTTTTCTGTCTATAAATAATGAAATATCACCATGCATTATATGGAGGTTCAGTCAAATATATCGTGAGCAACTCAAATATTGCAGGACGGTGGCTCTAGCTTTAAGTAAAATTTTCAGTAGACCCTACGTTACTAAGTGCACACTATGTTCTGATCAAACGTATTTCATTTCAGAACATGTTTTGTTATTTTGTCGTTCGAACGATACTACTAGGCAGTGCCTTTGGCGAAAATTAAGTTTAATGTTCACAGTAAATCAGTATGACGAATTTTGTCAAATGCATTATTCCGAACAATTATTAGAAATGATGTCCGGTTTCGGATCTTTTACGCTCAGCGACCACAGTCGAGTACATATTTTCAAGACGGTACTACGATACTTACATTTTCTCAGCAAGCCACTGGCTCATTTTTTACCGCATATGTAATTACATGTACAATGTGTGTAAACATACCCTCTTTTGAAGTCTCGTTCATTTGGGTTGTTTTTTTGTAAAAGTAACTATCTATTTTACTATGTTTACTTTACTTATAAATATCACTCCTTTTATATCATTGTCATAACTCTATCTAAAATGCAGGACGATGTGTAATGTAGGGACATGTCATTTATTTCCCATACTTTGTATTGTTGTGTACCCTGAAATTGATGCCATGCATATCATGTTCCTATTCTTTTCTATGTTATGATTATATATCAACTGTATATTCATGTATTGTATGTTATAAATATGTAATGCTCTCCATTGTTGGAGGAATAAAAGAATCTATCTATCTATCTGTAATTGATTTGTAAATTTGAAATAATACGACATAATGCTAAATTATTTCAAAAAATGTTATTGTACTAGTAAGTTGACCAAGATAAGGAATTCTGGATATAACAACTATCTGGGTGTCCAGAGTGTATACCAGTCACAGTGAATGGAACAATGAAGCTAACACATGCATGAGGCATTTCTTTTATTTAACAACAAGAGGTTAAAGAGGTTAAAGTTGAACACTATTTATATAACATACAGTATGATTATATTAACTTATTTGCAGTTCGAGTAATCGTCCCACTGGTGTACTTCAATGCCCGCTCTCCGCAGACCAGCAGGCTGTCCGAAGGTGAGGTTATCGTGTACGATACAGTGGAGACCAACCTGGGCAACGGCTACAGCTCCACCACGGGCAAGTTCACCGCTCCAGTACGAGGACTCTACTTGTTCTTCATGCACATGTGTACGTCTAGAAATAGCCATTCTTTTCTCCAGATTGTGAAGGAAGGCTCAGTCCTCATTGCAAGCAATCAGCATGAAATGGACGGTTATTCCTGTTCTAGTAGTCAGGCATTTGTTCAGCTTGATGCCGGGGTAAAATGCTCCAGTGGGGGCTCGAACAGACTGTTCGAATATCATCCTTTCCGTTGGACCAGTTATGGTGGTGCTCTCATTCACAACTGACGTGATGTTGTCTGCAGTGTTAACAGAAAATAGTAACTTAAATAAACAACGGTAAAGTTCAAGCCCAGGATTTGGAGCGGTACTACTTGCTTATTTTGTGTATAAAATGTTATCATTTATTCTGAAACACATAATTATATAACGCCTCTGCATGAATGTGTTGTCATGGATTTGTTTCCCAAACTGAGAACATATTAAAGCTTTAATATAAAAAAACTGTTTGTGTTTTAACTCAACTGATGTACTCGTTTTTAAAATGTTTTTCCGATTCAAAATTATTGAAACGTTGTTTCTTTGACTTGTGTTTTAGGACTACCAAAACGATTCTATGTTAACGTGTTGTTACAATTTCGAACCCTTCCTATTAGGAAGAAAGAAGCAAGCAATATTTTAGAGAAAAAATAACACCTAAACACTTAATTATAAATTGAACTTTTTTTAGCTATATTTAGGCCTATAGAAGAAATTGGCAAGTTAATCCATCAAAAGCATGAATTATAAAAAAAAAAAAAATCAGGTTCATTGGAATCTACTTTACACTTTTTCATGACTGATTACTGGCGCTCACAAATTGTATACCGTATGCAAGTTCAGGCTATGCAGTTAAGACTATTTATATATGCCGAAAAGTATATTCTACATCCGTAAACGAATCCGTTCGACTAGAATCATATCTACTATGTGACAAAACTAATGGTCAAAACATATCTTAGTATGCAAAGGGTACTACTATTGATTAACGCTTCATACTATGATTTCTTAAACACATCTATCACCCTATTCTTAAACATAACATGGACGTTCTTCTAATTGAGTTCGGCTTTAACAACACATATGAGAAACCATACATATCTCACAAAGATTTTACCTTAATGGCCCATTTGTTACGATAATCAAGTCTTCATTGATATGTAAACTAACATTGTAAAGCACGTTTTATGTCAATAAAAGAGCAGTACAATCTTTTCTTATCATGTAACAGGTTTTGCACAATTACATTTAATATAAAAGTAGCATATATAGTAGACCGACCCCTACGCAACCCAAATTAAGGATCGCTCAGTATATTATTATTTTCTGTCGAGTTTGTTACTCTTTAATTTAATAATCCGGTAAAAAACCTTTGCAAAACAGTTTACTTTAAATGTAATTCCATGGTGATAACTTTGGTTGCTCGAGTCGTTCTTTTTGTATACAGGAACAATAATACCTTTAGACCAATCCAATGGAAAGTGTCACGAATAAAGAATAGCGCTAAATAAATCAACTAGATGCGACGACAGAATATCAACTGCCTCGATAAAATACTCATTCAACAATTGGTCTTTTCTAAATGCTTAACCCCTCCGGAGAGATTTAACTACCGTTTGTATTTCTTCCGAAGTATTAGGATTGTCTAGTTCCTAGAACCTTAAATTAATATTTTCAAAATCATGATTATTGCTATAAAAGCTTGCTTTATGGTTTTCAGCTGAAGGAATATCATTTTGCAATATTAAAAAAACAATTGTAGAATTCATCCATAGAAACATTGCTATTTGTATTAGGTTTATTTCATTTTTTTAACATCACCTGGCCTAGAATGCCTCAACCTTTCATTTTTTTTAGATTTTACTGTTTTCGTAGATCCATTCGTGTACGCTTAACTCAACGCGTGTAGGCTATTTTATATTCAATCACAATTCATCTGTTATAATCATTCTTATCAGTTCTACAATTGAAGTCATATAAGGAATTTTTAAACAACAAATTGACCTCTAGGTAGGCCTGGTCAAATCACACGGACTTTTTAAAATGACAATTTCGTGGTCGTTTTAAGGAATGAATTGCGGGGTTGATGTCATTATTGGGGTATGAACGCAATTGGGTTGGTCAATGTGTGTGGAGTCCGAAGGACTCCACGCGTACTTTGACAAACCCAATTGCGTTTATATCCCCGATAATGACATCCACCCCGCAATTCATTCCTTATATTTACACCAATAGTTCAATATTTCATTCAAGAATTGTTAAAAAAATACTTCATTTCATTTAAGAAAACCTTTCAGTAATCCGTTCTTACCCATTCAGTAAATAGAACGACCCGACTATAACCGGAAACATTTTTTTCAAATGACGTCACAATAACGCGGGAAAAGATCAACCACTTGTAATCACTTTAAAACGTAAAATTGAAACACTTCTGGTACCAATATATTTAAAATATAATAAACTAACACTTTTAAAAATGTTGATCTATATCTTACGGGACCTGCAGACACAATATGACCAATAACAAGATCAATAGCTTTCATGTATATTGTTATGCAATGAATTACGATCCGAACATATCCGAAGATGTTGCGTTCATCGATTGATGAACGCAATTGCCGATATGCAGTTCATTTAAGGAATGGAAATTGAGGTGTAAATATTGAGTTATATACACAACTATTTTACGAAATATTAAACATGTAAAATTATGGACACCATTTTCAATACTTTCGGCACTATGTAAATCAATATTTCGTTGCACGTTATTAATGCCAGTGAGCTTGCCAAATAACCCACGGCGAAAATCATTTTTAAATGCGTCATCCCATTGAACTCTTATTCAATCGGATGGAGGCGCAACAAAACATACAGTACTTTTTGTTTTGATAACAAATAACAGTGAGCAATGATCAGACCACTCCCTAAACTCCTCTACCGTAAATGTGTCAATACAATGAAAATCTTCATCTTACAGTAACAGATAAGATCAGGTATATTCACTTCATGTTCAATACGATGAACAGAATTATTGCACACTATATGATCACGTTTATTTCCTACTCGGGCATTCATATCCCCTGTTATTAAAACTTTTCCCTGAGACTTATAATTATCATTATCGTGTTGTAAAACATCAAAACGATCGACACTGAAGATGTTATACACAGGATAATTTTGGGGCCAAATTTACAGCCCTGTTACAAAAATATCATTTTGAAAGACTGATTTTTTTGTAGTAGGGTTGTATATTTGGCCAAAATTATCCTGCTTATAATATTGTCAATGTCCATCTTTTTTTAAAGAATTGTTATCAAGTTTCACCCAAAAAATAGTAGCATGTCTATTTAGAATAACAGATGCGCCTTTATGAATTAAATCTCTAAAAATTATTTTAGGGAATCCCAAACTCATCAAATTTGGCATGGCCTAACTAAATGTAGGCCAATTTGTCAAGACGAACGCACCACCGCACTATGCTTATTATCATTCAATTATGTCGGATGCGAACAGACTAATAATTCGCATTGTAAGTTATTAAAGGTAAATAACTATATATATAATTATATATATCTAAACTGCCGGTGCGCAAATGTCACAAAGATAACAACCTATACAAAATATACAAGGGCGTTTAAAGATGCTGTCCTAAGCAAATCGATACCATGAAGAAAACTGCCTATGAAAGTATTGTATACATGCGTAGAATTCCATAAATAGCTACAGCAAAATCCTTAAAGGAGAAATCATGTCGCGGGAAGAACATTAAACTTAAAGGCCTAGTTTAAGGAATGTTTGGCATGGCACTCCCCTGCTGTGCATCTCTTACTAGTTGTACTGTTGTCACAGTAGGGGCCAATTTCCTGTGTATTTGTATATTGGCTCAGGCCCATTTAGGGTCCATTTCCATAATAAAAACCTCCAAAACTGCACAGCAGGATACTCAGGGATACTCAGATTAGATAAGACATTTAAGCAATTAGATTAAGATCAATACACAGAGTTTGTGTACTATACACAGTTTTGTTTTGTTTGTTTTTTGTTTGTTGTTGTTATTTTGTTGTTGTTTTTTGTTTGTTGTTTTTTTGTTTTTTTTTGTTGTTTTTTTTGGGTGTTGTTTTTTTGTGTGTGTTTTTTTTTTTTTTTTTTTTGGGGGGGGGGGTCACTGATAAAAGATTTAAGATAAAACTAGGCCTTTAAACGGTATCTGTGACTGCATCTAGTGTATCGCGTTGTCTGATGTTTAGATAATAGTTGGGTTTATCAAAGGAACTAAACAACAGATGATACCATGGCGAAAAAAACTTATATTAAAATTTTATCATTGTGTTCATTGCATTAACTCTTATTTACTGATGTATCACATAGCTTACGTCACATGAATCTTTCGCAATTTTTGCGAATTTTTCCATTTCAAAATTTACCGAGTATGTCTACCACGTAAATCGCAGTAAATTTAGAAATAGCGGTAAATGTACCAGACCTGTAATTATCACGTGATTTTTCACATGCTGAATATACACACACAAAAAAACTGGGGAACCATTACGCGCTGTTTGAAAAGCTGAGGCAGCCACAAAATATTATTTTGATAATGTTAAACTCATTATAAGCTCGTATTGATAATTCTAGGCCTTTTTAAGGAATACTGTATTTGCCAGTGTCTAGTCCATTTAAGACGTTTGTTTCGCCAGCCAATTTTAGTCCTTGAAATAAGTATTTCCCTTAACCCACTCCATGTAACAAACAAGATATTGAAATGCAGTAGAGCACTTTGAAATTGACTGATGTACATCAAAACATACAACATTACTTATACAATTAAATGTATATATGTAAGACATATTTACATTTTGCACACATATCAGATCCATCAGTGATAATCCTCGTTATACTATCGCTGAATATTATTATGAAATTTCAACTTAAACAAAACGCTGTTACTCAGTCAACTGTCCAAAGCTGAATGACTTTCAGCGCCAAAACTCCTCGTGCCACTTGAAACTATGAACGCCACCTATCGGACATCAATTTTCTTCTTATTCATTTCATTCAAACTAAAAAATTATATTTTTCGTATAATATGTTTTATTTAAAGCTTGACTGGGTTCTAGGTCTCACCAAACTTTTTTTAAACAAAAATCATATACTTAGTAATATATTAGGTATTTAAATATATTTATATTTCATTTAAGTATTACAACATGGATCCATTCCATTAAGAATTAGAAACAATTGTGTACGTAGGATGCAATACCACTGGTACCAAATCGTTTGAAATGGCCCCCAGCCTGATAGCATGAAAGAAAACGGGTTCAAGCACGCGACTGGCCTTGTGCTTAATTAAAGATTTTCTCTTAGGAAATCTTTGCGCTTATTTAATTAATTAACTGTCATGATCGTACTTGCTTCCATTACCTGCAAGAATGACATTAATTACATCGATATCATAATGATTCCGTTTGTTGATAGAACTTTAGAATTTACGCTTTGAATTACGCGTGAATAAACTGTATCTAAATGGACTGTGATGTTTCACTTGGCTGAAAAGTACCCGTGCATTTGTTGTATTTTGAAAAAAAACTGAGGTTCCCGTGCCCCATTATAATTGACAATGAATTCCTCTCGTGCGTCTGTTCTTGTGGCTGAGTTTCCCATGCAATAGTTTTATATTAATAATAAATTTCTTTCGTCAATCGGTTGCATTTTGAGAATTAAGAGAATGAAATTCCCGAGCAACGACCAAATCTTTAAAATTAATTTCTCTCGTTCATCGGATGTTTCTTGAGGCTACTTTTCTCCCGTACGTGGGCTGTATCTTGAAAGTTTTCCGTTCTACGGTTCTTTGTTAATAAATTTCTCTAGTGCATCGGTTATATATTGAGAGACTGATTTAATCACGTGAAAAAATTATATTATATAGGATGTATCACACATTTACATGGCTGAAATTGAAGAAATATCACATATTCATATGACTAACATATATTGATCAACATGTCAATGGGAACTATGATATAATAAGAGAAAACGTACACTGTAGTACTATAAGTCTAGCTTTAACAAAAGTATAGACACACATGAAAATCAATAACATACTAATCAGCTCCATATAAAATATCTGAGCGCATCACGAATGCTTTTGGAATATATATACTCAGTTTTCTAATTAACAATTGATTTTCAGTATTCATTAATTCTATAAATTTACACATATTTGGAGATCTCCAGTAACAAATTGGGATATATTGTGTTCTTAATTGAGAGTACATTCTACATTGTAATACAAAATAGAATTCATCTTCTAACACATTGCAGATTGTGCATTTGCGTTCATTTATAGGTACACTGGCAGGTCTTGCCCATCTTCCTGTTTCAATACATAATCTATGCGAGGAGCATCGTAGTTTTGTCATACTAGTACATAATTTTCTAACACCTATACATTTTAAATATGGCTGTAGTTGAAATTGTGCAATACATCTGTAAAATAAAGCTCTGGATGAATCATTTAGTCTACCAGTCCAATTTTGAATAAATTGATCTTTAATTCTTTGTTTGACTAAACTAAGAAATACATTTGCATTTCCGACATTTTGATAAAACCATGCATCGTTAAGGCCAAGGTTACATAATAAATCTCTTACTAACGAACACCAGTTTTTCTTATAAGGAAATTGATCTACATCATTTTTCAACATTAGATATACCTTTGCTACATATTTGTTTTCATTTGTACATACAATTTTTGTCCAATATTTTACAATGTTGTAAAAACGTAATGACTGAAGTGAAAGTCTGCCCAGTTCACCGTATATGAAATCATTTTGTTTTGATTTTTTAACTCCAAGTAACTGTTTACAAAATGACAAATGAGTCCTTTCTATAGCATTACCGTGTATAAAACCACACACTTCGCTGCTATAATTTAAGATTGGTAATACTAATTTATCAAATAGTTCTAATCTATGTTGCACAGAGATATTTGTAAATTTATATAAGTACTTGTTCATTTTAAATATAGCCTTTTGCGCTTGACCCGAAAGTGTGTTTTGTGCTTCAGAAAAAGAACCTCCAGTAGTGAATACAATACCTAGGTATGTAAATTTGTTTACAACTTCAACAGGACAGTTATTATAATAAAACATAGTATCAACATACAATCGGCCACCTTTGCGAAAAATCATAATTTTAGTTTTATCAGTGTTAACAACTAATTTCCACTTATTACAATATTCATATAACATATCTAGACTATTCTGTAATTCATTTTCAGTGTTTGCAAATAAAATAATATCATCCGCGTATAAAATAAGAAATATTTTAAACATATTGACATCTATACCTTGCATACCACTATGTATATACATGTCTTCAATATCATTTAGAAACATAGCAAATAAAAATGGTGATAAGCATTCACCCTGACGTACCCCTAAAATATAATTAAATGGTTCGCTTAAAGAGTTTCAATATTTTACTCTTGATTTTACTGAGTTGTACATAGATCTTATAATATTCAATATTTTGCCACGGACGCCTAATTGTATTAATTTCAGCCACAAGTTGTCTCTAACAACATAATCAAAGGCTTTGCTAAAATCAATAAAAGCGCAATATAATTTTTTACCGTTATTAATCATATGAAAAATCAAACCATGCAAAACAAATATATTATCTACCGTGCCCATTTTTTGACTGAAGCCTGACTGGGCCTCAATATATACACCATAAACATATATACACCAGTCTATTATTTAAAACACGTGAAAATAATTTACCTAATGTACTCAATAACGTAATTCCTCTATAATTGTTTTCATCATTGATATTGCCTTTTTTATGTAGGGGTATTACAGATCCTTCAGACCAACTTTCTGGGAAGTATCCTACTTCAAAAAATTTGTTAAACAGGTTTAACAAAAATGGCATTAAAACATGTTTACCATTAATAAAGAATTCGTTAAGGTATTTATCCGGACCACTACTTCTATTTGTCTGTAGTTGACGAATTGCTTTTAGTAAGCACTGTTCAGTAAAAGGGACATTCAATTCATGAAACATTATATTAAAATCATTTTGTTCATACCTCTCTATAAAATACAAAACATCTTCATCAGGCCTAAAAAGTGATCGTCTGGGTTATTCACAGACTCAAAATATTTCTTAAATACATCAATTTGAATATTAGACTGTTTAACACCAGCACAAGTTTTAAGCATTTTCCAATACAACTTAACGTTTTTATGTTTTGCCTCGGTTAATTTTGCCGTTTCATTGCGGTCATAATCCATTTTACATTTGCGTATACATGATTTATATTTCGTACGTGCATGAACCATATTTTGTCTATTAAAATCAGATCTATTATTTCGATAGACATTTAACATTTTGTGAAAAAAAGTTCTAAGTTCAAAACATTCTTGCGTATACCATTTACAATCAACAATATGAGTGGCTGAAGTATCGCTATCAGCGTTTAATGTATGTTTAATATCCTTTTTAAACAAAGGGGACGCAACCCCGTCAATAATATTAGAAAAATTAGTAATACATTCATCAATATCAGAAGAAGACTTAACATTATTCACCTTGACATTGAAATAATTAAGTTTACTCATCGTATTTTCTGAAGATAGGTTTTCAGTAAACATATGCTTTTTACCGTTATTCCACACATATATGAAGCTATCTCTAGTTTCACATGACTTGGCATTTTGTACATGTACAGATACAGGTTTATTAAAAACAAGAGATATATCCACAAGTGCAGGATTCACTCCTTTCTAGTATTGAGCCCATGGTGAATTCAATCGTTTCCGGTGTTATGTCTGGCCTGAACACTAAGATTAATCAGCTTGTTGATGAAAACACAAAATTGAAACAGCGCATCAGTAACCTGGAAAGCAAAGCTGATGCTAGTGAACAATATAGCAGACGAAACAATCTTCGCATATCGGGCCTTCGCGAGGAAATGGGCGAAAGTACAGACCAAATAGTTATGGCACTTTGTCGGGATATTGGGGCCGATATCACTATTGAAGTGATTGATCGATCTCACAGAGCTGGTAGGGTTGTCCATGATGCCCCTCCTCGTTCCATCTTGGTTAAGTTTGCGACCTACCGCGCCAGGCAGAAATTCTACCTGCGAAAAACAAAGCTTAAAGAAGCTGGCCACAAACGCGTATTCGTAAACGAAGACCTGACGAGGCCACGCTCAAATCTTCTCTTTCACGCTCGTAGTTTGGTAAAGGCCGGTCGCATTGAAGGGGCATGCTCGTCTGATGGCACAGTACTAGTTCGTGTAAAACAGAACAGTTCTTTCATCACTAAACGGATTGACTGCATAGACGATCTATCTCAGTACAAGTCATATGCTGACATTGCTAAGTCGCCAGCACCTGTGTGACTTAACTTTTCATCTGAAGTATAGTTGCAGTATACCTGTATTAGTTTGACCTACCTATTCAATCTACCTTATTATTCTCACCTGTTTGTACATGACTGTACAGTATTTATGTATACAATATAAAAGGTTAATGTTTAGATGTTGCGCGTACTAAAACGACCATATAATTGAATGCCAACATAACAATTTGTAGCGATTTTGACTGATAGGCTAAATTATGTTATTGTTTCTGAAAAGTCACCTTTATATATTAATGCAATTAGGTAGTCAATATTTGTTTTCTTATTATTTTTCTTCTGTTCCAATCAAGTTTTGTCTTTAGTTACAAAGTCTATTTAATGTTGTTTTTTTACTTTGTGCTATTGACCTAGTTATCAATATTGGATATTCGTCTCTTAAAAATATGTAAGTGGTCAAAACCAATTCACTAAATTAAAAGGAGATTATTTTAGAGTTTAAACGACAACACATTAACCTATCGTTATAAGTATAAACATGTGTTAATGTATCGAACAGTGATTATCTTCAAAATTGTACTACCAGCATTGATCACATGAATTGCCTTATTATGTCCCTTACTTTTAAATTTTGTTTTGATAATAAAAAGGTATTTGGCATTTCGGGTAAAATCTAATAACTATTTGGCAATTATTTCTTATGACTATATAGATGGAATTCAATTGTTTGATTTATTTTAATTATATATGTTATACTTTAAGTGTTTAACCAACTTACGGCTGTTAAACCTTCATAATTACTTGGACGTTTTATTTTCCTTTTTTAAAATCTATTAGTATTACTGTAGCAGTTTTAATCATGGAGAATAGTTATGCTTGTTATTCCAATACTGTGGTCAATCAATATACTTTTAATATTTAGTTTAGTAAAGGTATTTCTAACATTGACTAATAATTAGTAATAGCTATTTGACTAAGTATTACCGTAATACAATGTGTAATGTATATACTCACATCGATATTTTATTTCTACCACTATTTAGATTTTTTTGCTTGAATACATATTATTCATCTTACTAAATCTACCAGTGCTACCTAATACGTGTTTTCCAATTGAAACACCTTCCCTTTCGTTTTGTTAAGGTGTTTCAACATACGGACACAATATCTATTTAAGATAGATAATCTATTATCCTTACCTTAGTTCTAAAAAGCTCAAACTAGATATTCATTCGTTAAGATAAGCATTATGACTGGAATGCTAATACTAAAATCTTAAGATTTTGATTGTTAACTACTGCATAATATGCATATGGTTTGAAATTAAATCACTTATACAACTAATACATTTTACATTTTGACCAAACTATGTATTACCTGTTCTTATACAATGTATGCAATATATGTTTATTTCTTAACCATGGTCCAATGAAGAAACTACTCACCTACGTTAAAAAGCTTCGATAAACTTAGTTGTGCTATAATTTTTTTTAGATGAACAAATAATTACATGTTTAAAATATCTTTCTTGGTATAGCTACTGCACTAACAATTATACAGTCTACATTTTCAAAGAGACTCTTATGTGTCCAATAGTACTGTCATCATCAGTTAAATAATATTATTTTTGTTTTGACTTAAACCAATAAGTATTTCCTTAATGGTACTACGCATGATATATCTTATATCCTCCTAAAACTATCAACATATGGTTACATTTACCTATCTTTTTTGTCCTCTTTTCAAGTTCTTTCTTTCTGTCTATGGTGGTTGGTATCTGGATAATTCACATCCTCGTGTCACCGTTTGGCCTAAACATAGAAGTAGCTGTATGACACTGATTATGTTATTGTATATTTTATTGGTTGGTTAATCTCATGAAAGCCCACATGAACGTGTACGCGCTACAAAAATTTAAGTACATCGGCCATTTCATTTTTTTTGTTTATTTGGTGTTGTTACTTGGCTTCGTAAACGATACAGGTGGCATTTATGCTTTGTGCCTTAATTTTAAGGTCACATCAAATTTAGGCTTGCTAGCACGTCAGCACCACGATATAAAACTGAATCATTGTTCGGCATTACGTCACGCAGCACGTGTAGCTTTCCAATCTAATTCTGAATTTACAAGTCACTGCTTAAGTGTATTGTTTTCCACTGTACTATTCACTTGGTTATCTATATTTATTTTATTGTCTGGTGATGTTCACCAAAACCCAGGTCCTACTTCAAGTCAAGACTCATCTGTCAGTAGTTCTCATTTTGACTTTTCAAATAACTTGCCAAACTTCTTGTCTTGTCCTAATTACCTTTCGCTTGTTCATTATAATGTCCTGAGTTTACTACCAAAATTATATGTATTTTTACATCTGAACTTCGCTCATTCGATATTTTTACTTTTTCCGAAACTTGGTTAGGGGATGCAACTTTAGATGGTCAAATTCTTATTCCTGGATTTTCTAATCCAATTCGTCGTGATCGCAGCGATAATTGTTATGGTGGAGTTGCTGCTTACGTTAAAGAAGGTATAAGCTTCAAACGACGAAGTGATTTGGAATTAAATTATCTTGAATGTCTGTGGCTTGAACTAAAATTTCACACCAATAAACGAGTATTAGTTGGTGTTTTCTATCGTCCACCTAATTCTGATAATAATTACTATAACCTCATTGAAGATTCTACTGGTCTAGCAAGAGAAAGTGGTGTTGATGATGTTATAATTACAGCTGATTTTAACCTCAACACCCTAGTTGAAAAATCAGGGAGGAAAATACTGTCTTTATCGCAACAGTTTGCCATCGAACAATGTATCAAAGATCCAACTCACTTCACAGAAAATACTTCGTCGATTATCGATCTTATATTTGTTTCGAATTCCAACGACTTAGTCCATAGCGGCGTTGGTGAGCCATTTCTTGAGCAAAACACTCGCTTCCACTGTCCTATTTTTGGTATATTTAAATTCCAAAAACCCATCAAAAAGACTATTCGTCGTCGTATATGGAAATATGACAATGGGAATTATATTCAACTTTGTCAAAGGCGTTCAGATACTGATTGGTCATTAGTTCGTAGTCCAAGCATTGATTGTTTCACATCTTCTCTTACTAAGACTGTTGTTGATCATGCTTAGGAGTGTATTCCTAATAAAGAAATATATATCCATCCCTTTGAACCTCCCTGGATAAATGCAGATATTAAACTAAAAATACGACAGCGGAAACGCGCTTATAAAAGGGTCAAACTCACTAATAATCCAATGCACTGGGCCAGATTTCGTGGCTTGAGAAATGAAGTCGTCTCTCTAATCCGGAGCTCAAAATTGAAATATTTTGATTCACTTGCTTCGAAACTTAAATCTGATCAACTCACTTCGAAAGATTGGTGGAAGACCCTTAAATCATTTATCTCTCCGCAGACATCACGGGAAATCCCCCCGCTAATTAACCCGCTTAATGATGAGTGTGTTGCAGACAATAAAGGCAAGGCTGACATTCTAAATGATTATTTCGTTCTTCAGACTTATGTTGACGACTCATCACATGTATTACCTCGGGTTGATTTAGCTTTCAATGATAGAAAACTTGATTTAATTGTTATCATGCCTTCAGAGGTAAAAGATGTTCTGCGTAGTCTATCAATTGGAAAAGCATCTGGACCCGATGACATTGATAATCGTGTTTTGCGAGAAGCTTGTACAGCACTTAGTCAACCTTTATGTGATTTATTTAACGCTTCGCTCTGTTCTTGTATTGATCCTACAAATTGGAAATGTTCAAATGTTTGTGCTGTGTTCAAAAAGGGAGATCCTTCGGACCCTTCTAATTATCGACCAATATCTCTTTTAAATACAATGGAGAAGGTTTTCGAAAGAGTTGTATTTAAACATGTATTTAACTTCCTTCGAGACACACATTTCTTTACCCGATATCAATCTGGTTTCCTGCCAGGGGATTCTACCGTAAACCAACTTACCTACTTATATAATAGCTTTTGTCAAGCTCTCGACTCTGGTCTCGAAATAAAAGTTGTTTTCTTTGATATAAGTAAAGCATTTGATAAAGTTTGGCATCGTGGTCTTCTCTTTAAACTCGAAAGAGCTGGCGTGTGTGGTAGTTTATTATCTTGGTTCGCCAACTACTTAGAAAACAGACGACAACGCGTTGTTATTCCTGGAGCATCACCTGACTTAAAATCAATTAAAGCAGGTGTTCGACAAGGATCAATTCTGGGCCCTCTTTTATTCCTTGTTTATATTAATGATATAGTTAGCGAAATTGATTCGTCTATTAACTTTTTTGCTGACGATACTAGTCTATTTGTTACAGTGGATTCCCCACAGACGGGGGCTGTTCAATTACAGAGAGATATTGATAAAATAAGTCTTTGGGCTGAAAACTGGCTGATCAAGTTTAATCCAAACAAATCAGAATCAATGGTTATTTCTCGAAAGAGGAACAAACCGATACATCCCTCTCTGTACATGTTTGATATCGCTATCCCTGTAGTGGAATCACACAAGCACCTTGGTATTTTCTTTTCTGATGGAGGAAATTGGCATTCTCATATTAACTATATTATTGGAAAGGCTTGGTCTAGAGTCAATATCATAAAACGACTCCGTTACCAACTTGATAGGAGGTCTCTTGAGGTCACCTATCTATCATTCATACGGCCAATCTTGGAATACGCTGATGTTGTTTGGAGTAATTGTACTCAATATGACAAGGATGAACTTGATAAAATTCAAACTGAGTGTGCACGTATTGTTACTGGTTGTACTCGACTTGTTTCCCTGTGACTTCTTAAGATCGAATCTGGTTGGGAGGATTTAAGTTCTCGGCGAGAAAAACACAAGCTTCTTCTTTTTTTCAAAATGAAAAATGGTCTTGCACCAGATTACCTTTTTGACCTCGTTCCACAAACAGTAGGCCAAGCCTCGTCAAGATTGTTAAGAAACTCATCACACATATCTAGCATTCGTACAAATACTTCACTTTATACGAATTCTTTCCTACCTTCTACTATATCTGCATGGAATAATCTCCCAGGCGAAGTAAAATTGATTGACAGTGTTTCTGGATTTAAAGCTTATCTGAAGTCGGATGTCCCAAAAACGAATGATCTTTTTTATTATGGTAAGCGCCGATTACAAGTCTTGCACACACGTCTTCGCAATGAATACAGCTCACTGAATCATCACCTGTTTGTTAGAAATATCGTGCCGTCTCCCCTCTGCTCGTGTGGAATTCAGGAAACATCTTATCATTTTCTCCTAATTTGTCCTCTTTATACAGATCAAAGGCGAATAATGCTGTCTTCTGTAGAAGAGCTGACTGAAATAACTCTTCATAACCTACTTTATGGTGATGAAACTCTTTCAGAAGATCAAAATAAGATAGTGTTTGATGCTGTTCATCTGTTTATTCAATTGTCCAAACGATTTGACTAGTTATCCAACATTTGTATCGAATTCAGACTAAATTTGTAATGTCATTCATAGTACTAAGCTAAGTAGATTGCTTGACACTTGAAGTGTATTACCTAAACCAACCACCTAACCTTTTCTTCTTCAACTCTATATTTCTCCGTTTGAATTCAATTAACGATATGGTGTGATACTAGTAATTAAGTAACCGTGCTATCATATGTCCCAGATATAGTTCAACATTCTATTACTTTGTATTCATCGTTATGATTTTCATTTTGTCATCTATATAGAATTTATATAATGTCCGTCACTTAAAAAAGCACTCTACAAATTGTTTGGAGAAAAACATTATAAGATTTATTTATCTTTCGTTCTCATCCGTTTCATAACATTTGTACTTGTATTTGATTTACATTGTATTTGACATGTATTGATGAATAAAATATGTTTAAACTAAGGCAGTGATCACTTAATATATTTGGATCTTGTACCTAAAAGACGTCAATATATTGAAACAAATTTTGTGTACTTATTACGTAATCAACTAAACTACTACCTCTACTCCCAACAAATGTGTTGCGACCTTTATATTTATCTTTGCCAAACCTTGAATTCAGAATTCTTAGGCCAGTATGTTTACAAATATCTAACAATGTTAAACCATAACTATTTACACGGCATTTATCTTGTGAATAACGATTCATAAATGGGTCAATATTCTAATCAACAGGTAAAACATTCATATGAGTACAATAATTATCATCAGTGACAAAATCAGGATAATTACTTGTGTGAGCATTCATGTCACCAAATAACATAAAATTTAGATTTTCTTCACATGTAGACCCTAAGCTAGTAATAAAGTCCGTAAGACGATCAAACATACTTGTTTCTATCATTGATTGTCTACTACTGTTCTCGGGAACTGCATAACATAAGCACACATACAAGTCGTTTTGCAACACATGCGACACTGTACTGAAGTCGTGACGAGATTGTTTATAACACATATAAGCTCCTGGCTACAGCCATTTTGTAACTTGCAAGTTTCATTAATGTTGTATTTCACTTTTGCTAAGTATGTTTTAGAGTATCTTTCGTTTTCTACTAAAATATAGCTGAAATCAAACACAATGTTTTGTAAAAAAATGTCCAATTCGACAAACCGGTCAGTAAAATACAAGTTAGTATGCATCTCGCTATGCTAAGTTTTAGCAACTCATTCGCTGCGTATCATGATAATTTTTTGAAATATGTCTGTAACCAATCGGAACTCCTCGACCATTTGTCATCGAAAACAATCTCGGATGAATGCCCGTACATCAGTAGAAGTAGGTAGTAAAAATAGATATAGTAATATTCACTAATGGTGGTGTTTTAACAAGTAATTTGGATTACTTTTTCTAATTGATTTAATTGCATAATTTACTAATACCCATAAAGTAAAGTCATTCGGTTAAACGGTTTTATTGAAATATCAAGCAAACTACCTGCAGCGTACATAAATGTAAAGAGTTCTAGCACTGTTTACCAGCAAAGTACACCAACAGTTGTTGTCGATGGCAAAAAGCAGAGGAGTTCCAATCGGGTTGTAACATCATTCATACGATACTCGTATATTTAAACTCTTCGTATATCATAATATTGTGTAACATTGGTTCAACCGACTGTCCATTATTTAAACATAGACTGTCAATTCTTAAAATAAAGGACAATCCATTATTAAGCTTATGGACATTTAATAGAAATTCAGTACGTTACCCAATCAAATAACCTATAAAGAGTGCAGAAAGAAGAATGAATGACGGCACATATTTGTTTCAATAAATGCTATGAAAGAAAAATGAGTTACAAGTTTTTGACAATGAAAATTAAAAATAGTGTTCCAAAACTATGGGTAAAAACGTATTTCAGCAATTTCTTCAAAGAATACTTCAAGATTGTACCTTTTAATAAATTCAAAGTCTTACAATTTTCACTAATTACGAAACATGATAACACTTCCTTCTAAATCTCAAACACTAAATACCGAACAAACTACTATCAGAAAAATATAACTCAAAACATCTGTAAAGCATATACATTGGTCGATTTCAATGTATTTAAACTAAAAATAAAAACTACTGACACACCCTTAAAAGTAACGTAACTGTTCTTATCCCGAGATATACATTTATATCTAGATCATAGGCTGAGTCCACACTGCCTGCAAAGCTCATTAATTTGTTGATCTGTGATCTTGGCCGCAACACTGTCTAGGTCTAGATCAGGCAACAATGCAAAGGTTTCGCCCCCAATGTAATCTGCCTCAGCTCCAATGCATTCTTCCTCATCCCCAATGCAGTCTGCCTCATCCTCAATGCAGTCTGCCTCATCGTCAATGCGGTCTGCTTCATCCTCAGCCGACAGCTTTAAAGATAAATGGTAATTATTTAATCTCGTAATATTTTAACAAATTGCGAAGGACATTCACAAAACAAAAATAAAATTACAAGAAAAAATTAATTGGATGAAAGTATCATATTCTACAACACAAGTGCTGTGGTGCAAACAACAACGCACGTCCGTATCTTTTATACATTGATAAAGGGGTACAACTCAAGAACTATACGGCAATAGTTATTGACATTGTTGTACAGGTGCGTTTTGTCTTCGGCAATATGTTTACCAAGTTTAACTGGAATATCTGTTTAGCTATGGCTTGCAGGGTTAACTGTTTTTGAATATGGCTATGACAATACCTTGACTTTTTTGCCTTTGAAAAAATAAATGAAAAGACACGCTACAACGTAATTTTTTATAATAGATCAGTGTTTTATAATTGGAAGTGCCCTTTCTTACCTTTTCTTGATGAAGATCGTGAAACTTGTCTGGAAATAACAAGACAGCTACTTTCTTGCGAATTGTTTCGTGTGAATCACCCATTTCTACAAAACAGTCAATCAAATTTGTACGGTAAAATGAATTAATAGTTGTTTCATCAGATTTCTACCAAATTCACGAGAATGGATAGCCATCCGTTGAATAAATTCATGCAATGAGCAGTACTTTCAATTGAATTATCGTGCAATTGATTTTAAATAAAACATTCGGTTTTATTCAAGGCCTTTTTCAAGACAAACATATTTATGTAATGAAGCTTGCCATAATTGCAATCGTTTGTCCTGGAAGTGATTAGCCGACTTGAGTCTCTGACATGAAGATGTAAAAAAATGGATTCCGCTCTAGGCACATATGAGTTTGGCAAATGGTCACCACGCCTGGTGAGTTGTGCGGTTGTGTGCGAGTGTGTGTGTGTGTGCGCGCGCGCTCGTGCACGTGTACGCTCGTGCTCGTGTGCATGTCCAAGGAAATAATAGGCTAGTTTCATGGTGATTATGGTAAAAAAGTCTGACCTTTTCGCATTATGTCGTTTACGCCTTGCTTGAATTCCTTCAATTGGCGGAGATTTGTTATCTTTAAAACCTGATCTATCACAGCAAATATTAACTCTTTGTCTTTGTTGGGCAGTCCGGCCAACTTTGCAGCCTGGTGGAAAACGATATAAGCCAGATAAGCAATTGTTTATATAAATATGTTTATTACAACATACGCTCAAAGTTTCAAAATCTAAAATTATTGTTAACCACTTATATAAATTGTTTGTCTCCTTTGATAAACGATTGAACAATCTGTTCGCCGTACCTGTGCCTCTCCATAGCGAAAGTGACGTTATCAAAGCAATGAAAACATTAAAAATCATCCATCAAATGTCCGTTAAAATAAAGAAATAAAAACAATTAACTTAAATGTTACCTCGTCTATTCTTGCATGTGAATTCGTCTCGAATTCGTAGATACTTTCAAAGTATTGTCCACAGAATATGGCAGTAAACAAGCGGACCGCATTTCTTATGTCATGTTGAAACGGGCTCCGTTTGATTACTTCTGCACTGTCTTCAATCTTACTTACACATCCAAAATCTATAATCTTGATCTTGAGTTCATTGTCTAACATCACATTCCCACCTAGAATAATTCATTTAAAGTAATTGATTAAGAATTTTGTTCTGCTTGCCATAAATAAAGTAGAAAGGAGGAAACGACTGTTCTTTCAAAAATGTTTAATCAACACAATCGTATGTATTTTGAAAATACAAAATATTGATATAAAGAGTAAAACAAAGTTTTTACATTTCTTTCGACTTAAACGTATATGAAAAGAATCGAAGGAAATCTAGGCCAATTATCATTGTACCTTTGGTGTTAATACTGTAAATCTAAATTAAGTTGTTTCTGTTACATAAATTGGTAAAGGCGTAAATAGTCAAACATTAAACCAAATTATTATGAATATTAAAACAGATACCATGCCTATGACCCCTTGAAATATTTACAGGGTCATTGTTTACAGATGACTGTTTAAGCACCACGAATAGGTGAAACAACAATGTAAAAACCCGCTCTCTGACTTCTTTCAGTAGAGGTGTACTTACCGTGCAAATCATTATGTGCCCATTCTTTATTGTGCATATCACACAAGGCTTCCAACGCTCCATCCAGCACATAGAGGGAAAACGGTTTCAGCAAATCAGCATTTTCTGCTTTTCGTAAGTTTTCTTCATTTATAATCTCTTCGAGAGTTTTGGCTTGAAAACGAAGAATGTCAATAAGTAAGAACCCAAAACAGCATGTTTTCGGAAACAAGTATAGTCTTTTTTACATAATTATGCCGCGAAAACATTGCATCTTTTTTCTGATTACACTAAATATTTTATTGTTAAGATGTCCACTATCTGTAT
Source organism: Mya arenaria (assembly GCF_026914265.1). Taxonomy (NCBI): domain Eukaryota; kingdom Metazoa; phylum Mollusca; class Bivalvia; order Myida; family Myidae; genus Mya; species Mya arenaria. The sequence continues at coordinate 15,082,601 of NC_069131.1, read as the reverse complement.
TTGTCATGAACATAAGAAGGATTGTAGTATCTTGTCAGAACTTACGGTCAAACAGCGCACTACAATCGGTATGCACACACTTATTGTTTGTTTGTTTTTGAACCAGGAGTAGTGCTTATATGCTTTACATGTGAGCATTGCAACAGATAAAATGTTTTTTTAAGTATTGACCAACGTATGAGTAGTTATATTACCATCAATATCGAAGTTATGACAATACTTCCATTTGGCTAATATAAAAAGTTGTGAAATGGGAGATGACGTAATCGTTTATACATGCATTATAAACTCATTATTCCATTTCTTACCTGTTTCTAAACTTTCCATATTTATGACAACAGCATCTCCATCTATTCGGAACATGTACAGTTGAGGAACATACCCGGTTTCCATCAAGGTGACCCAGCATCGAATCTCATTCGGATTGATGTGTGAGATCATGATCTAAACAATTAAGGCTAGGTTAATAGGTTAAAATCTCTGTTCGTTATCTAGAATAAGATCCACATGCATTGAAAACGAGCCATGATTATCAAACTTAACAAAGATGATAACATCTCGAAAATACAAGCTATACACATCTTGATAATCCTCAGCATTTAGTGAAAGTATGAAGGAATAAAGCCAAAAGCAGGATTGAGGCGCTGTAACCCCATTATTTTCCAAAATATATATCCGTTTCAAGGTACCTCTAACAATTGCGATTGCTAATACCCAGTAAAAAACTAACTTTACAACATCACTGTATCACTAAAACTGAATGCTCTTTATCCTAGTTTCAGGATATCATCCCAGTTACAAGACTTTAAATATGATCCTAAATTGACACGACGCAGAACCATCTTGATATAAATATTAACAAATAACTAAAATTTTAAGGAAAAATTAACAAGCAATTACCGTTTTCTCAGCATGCACGGCATTCGTTCCACGGTCCCGAACAACTAAGATGTCACCATGAATGCCCTTGCCAAGAAATTTCTTGATCAGTGTAGTTATTGGCTCTTTTGCATACCCCCTTTGTTCAGATTCGTCAACCTTGAATATATAAACAGAAAAAAACTTTATTAAGAGTGAATGATTTTCAGTTTTACCTCTGTCCCCAAAGAGAACAGCAGTCAAATGTTTAAAACTTGATATGTTATCAACATGGTATTTTTTTGGCTAGTAATAGACAATATCGTGTACAAACGTGGTAACTCCCAAACGGTTCAAACATATTTTACTAACACTTACATTCCTGCTACTGGATACCTTCTGTACATATTCATGATCATATTCTTGACCCTCTTTGTATGTTTTACCTCGTGATAATGTTACCTGCAGAGAATCCAAAAGCATTTAAAGTATCATTATATATATGATCCATGCTGCCGTAAAAAGTCTAGACTTGACACTTGACGGAAGATGATAATACGTTCTTACGTGCCATTCTTTAAACGATAAAACCATTTTAATTCATTTTTCTGAAGTCGAAGATTCGTCATTTATTGATGTTCCGTATAAATGACCAAAAAGATAGCGAACTTTAGTAATTTAATGAAGGTTTGAAAGTAAAAGTTATCTGATTGAGAACTATATTGTTGCACAAAATAGTTTTGCGAAAAGAAACGCACAAACACAGGTATCTTTGATCTTTCCAATACCAACCAACGCGTGCTTTATTAATACAGCCCCACGAATCATTGCAGTTTAGACACCAACCCAGTATGTGCTTAATATGGCAATAAGTACCTTTGTCTTGTCAAACATCACTCCAACGGGTGGTTTGTTTCCCTTGATGTATTCCAATAGTCGGAGACACATCTCTGTTTTTGTGTTTACGCCATGGTCCGATTTTGGTGTAGCTATTTTGCCGGGCTCAGAGCCATCCCAAGGGATCTTCCTTAAAAAAGTAAACACATTCTCGCCATGTTATTTTAATCATGATTCCCATGCCATGATTGCTCAACATCTCAGATTTTATCATATTATAAGGTCCAAAAACAATATCAACACACTGTTGTTGTTGTTTTTTAATTCAGTATCTTAAAGATGGCCAAGAATAACTATTTCTTTTCTTTGTACGACCATATTTAAGTAAGTAATTTGGCTTAATAAAGCAATGATACTGAGCCTGTTTCGCTTAGATTTTTGAGAAATTGGCTTTAAATTGCTGCCACATTTTATTTCAAAGTGATTAATATTATGATACGGCCCGCAATATCACAGATCTTACCCAATCAAGGATTCACTTGCATGTGTTGTTGTGTTTTCTAAAAAAAAATATTACACACTAAAAAGTCTACATGTGAGGCTCTTTGTTTTGCGAGTCATAATACGTATCTTATTTAATGCTTGTTTGGCCATGACGCTTGTGATGTTTATTTATACTGGTTAACATTCTAGGCTACTGGGCTCGTAACTTTGGTTCCCATTGTGTTTATCTTTATCTCGTTTCATTTCATGTACAGCTCTTAAAAAGTCAGTATCATTTAAACAAACTGTGTTTCCGTGAACTGCACATCAAGCTTTCCACTTTTGTCGCGATCAAGTGTCACTACAAAAGACAAAAGTGATAGCATCAGGGGTACAGTAGCAATATAAGATATTGGAAGTGATTGTTTTGACGTAAGAAGTAACATTTACAAAATCAAATAAGAGATTAAACAAGCTTATGTGAGACTTGTACAGATAAAGCTTTTATAAACAGTCTATTGCTAGTTATTTTTAATACGAGAAAATAAATTGTTTTAATGCAAATACATATATATACACAATTTTAATACTATTGTCCCAAATCTAACATTTTCCACCTTTTTAAGTTTAGCAAGAAATATAAACTTATCAACAGTATTTCAGCTTTATGCTTTATTTAGAGGATAATGATTGTTTGTTGCTTGTCATTAAGTGAAAGCATTACAGACTATTAAGGATTTCCTCAAAGAATCATGTCCCAAATCTATAAAGCTATATCAGGTATTGTTACAGGATTTGATGCCTATATTATCCTAAACGTTGAAGAGTCTATCAGGAATGTAATTGTAGTTTTTTCCCTTTGATCGAAATTAAGTACCTGACTGAATTTTTGTAAGCAAATACTAATAAATATTTGAAAATGCGTTTGTTAGACTAAATGTTTGAAAATGAACACTAGTTACGGTTTATTTTGGAAATTGTGAACGTTTTTTCTCAAACATTTTGTATGCGAATTTTCGAACATCTGCTTTCGTACTTATCATAAGACGAAAACAAATCCTCAAATCATAAATTTGATGTTATATCATCTATTAAATATATTTTAAACCGTCTTACTTTTTGATACAAACTTCCCTGAAATATCACAAACCAATTAACTGATAATTTACTGATAAACAAAAATATCCCACCACATAATGTCAAATGTCAACAGCGAAGCGTGGGCTTCACCCATTTTGAAAAACCACCCATCTAAAAGTGAATAAAACAGATCTCTGACAGTGAGGGTGACTTATATACAATTTGCATGAAACCATGTATCATCAAAGAAACGCTAAAACCTTTTTTTATTCGATGTTTATTAACAATTGATTTGCTAACGCTTTCGACCTTTCAAATATTTGTTCAGTAATTGACAACCAGTGTAATTTGGTTAATGTATTCATGCCCTGCTCGATTAAATAGAATATGTGCATTAACTGGTATTATTATAAGCATAGATGTATTAATAAAATGAATGGATTGATTCTTTTAAAATATTTGCACTGAAACACAAGTAAAAACACTTTGTTTTGAGAACTATTTCTTCACAAGCCGGCGTAGGATCGACAGTCTACGTCATCGGCGTTTAACACTACGAATAAGGGGCATCTAATTGGTATCACAAAATGGTGGTACATGTATTAAGTAAAGTATGGTTAAATACCAATATCCTACACTGAAATCAACAAAAGCCCTCTTTATATAAATATCATTTAATTATATCAGCATAAAAAAAACAAAACATATACATAAATTTTCAGATGAGTTTCTCTAAGATAAGCCTTATCCCTCTTGTTGCATTAACAATTGTGTTCACTGCACCCTGATATCCAATTGTGTTAGACGACCGTATGATCCCACCCACTTTATACATGTCGCGCATATCTACAACAACGAAGACAACACTACTATATACCTTTTCCATTTCCAAGACCTTGAATAAAGTAATTTAAATTTTCTTGTGTTTTATGTGGTAACTGTCGGATCATCCCAAAATCCAGTTCATCTGCAAAATAAATCACCAAACACTTAATTTTCTAAAAATAAAATACAACATATCACTACATTCAAATTTTAAATATGATCACTGATTTTGTATACCTTGTTCTGACATATTACATGTTTTGTGTTTTACAGAAACGCAGAAATGATTTAACAGAACAGACACATTATTTGTTTGTATTCCGGTATATATTAGTCGTTTGGGCGGAAAGGCACGTCGCTAACATACCAGTACGACAAAATCGCTAAACACTGCACCAATAAGACATATTGAAATGTATGAAAAGGACACAACCCAAAACAATATTTGTTGTTCAATCATTATATACATATCACCTCTTTTTCTTTTAATTTGGCATTGTAGTATGTTCTGTTAATATGTAAGAATGTCAGAAGCGCCCCCTAAATGTGCCATTCTGGCCAACACGCCAGGACGACTACGCTCAAATATGTTGATGTTCCAAAGGTTGGCTTGCCAATTATTTTACGACGAAAATACTATAAGGTGTTTTTGGTGTTGTGGCTTGTTAGTAAGTGAGACGGCAAATGCCAACCAACATTTAAATGCGACTAATTAATATGATAGGCTATGAATAACAATCACACAACCTGCTGTAATATGGAAGATATGTTACTGTCAGTTAACAAAGATAAGAACACAATCAGACTTTTAATACATTTAATTGTTCAAATAGAAATGACTGTCAGGCAATATATAAGAAACAAGAGTGCCGGTAGGTAACAAAATCTGAACGCATGTTTTAGGAATGATAGTAAAATGTTTCAGACACATGAATTACATAGTAGCTCAATACTGACATCATGTCCGTCTTTGTTGGGACATTATACCCCTAAACAGGGTTAAGTTTTGATATTTTGACTACTATGCTCGTCCCTGTAGTTTTTCTTGTTTTTTTTTTATCAGAAACTTTATGACATCGTCATAGAGTTTCGTCAAGATTTGGTAGGACATTATATTAAGAAAGAGCGTTTAACGTAACGGGAGTAAAATTCAGAACCCGGTTTAGCAAGCGGTTACACTAGCTGAATCCCTCACATTTAATGCTAATCATTAACTAATATTAAACCTTACCACACTACTGTAAGTTGGTTGATTGCTTTGCCGAGCTGCCGGCCCTATTTTGGTAAAAGTTAAAACTTCAAAATGTTGTTTTATATATTTGAAAACGCAAGTCCAGCATCTTTATGATTTTAATTTTTGAGTACATAAATTATTTATTTCAAACAATAATAGCATCATATCTTTGAAAAGTTTTTGCACTAGATGCTCTGGAACGTATAATTTCCTCTGGAGATAGAGTCGGGATCCCTTATCATAGAAGTACTTGGGGTTTACCTATCAGTTCATTATTTTTTGTTTTATTATTAAGTCAAGTTAATTCAAGATTTACCATTTACGTCTTTATCTTTTTCGGGATTGCTGGGATATGAGTAAGGTTGTGCAAACAAATAGGTTTAACCCCCAAGTAAAATTCACTCCCTGATAAACACACGAAGTTTTTTATATAGCTTGTATGGTATATGTATACTATGTTATTTGTGGAGTTTTGTGCTGTTGTTTCATGTTTATGGTTTGTGATTGGTTGTTTTTGTGTTGTTTGTCTTTGGCATTCACCATGTGCCATTATCCGGGGTTTACGTTTAAATGATTGGCTACTGAGCTTGTTTCTTTAGTTTTCATATAAATGTAGATTTTTCACAAGATATGGCGATCCCAAAATAAATCAACTTGTTTTGACTGATTATAAAATGTATTTAATTGGTCAAATATATATATACTCTACTCATATTTTTTATCTATTCCCTACTATTTGTTTTGTTTTTATTTAATAATCCTCATTACACAACACAATTAATCATAAAACACTAAATGCTTAACGTTTGGTGTTTATCATGTTACTCTTATTTAAAATCGGGAGTGTTGCCCATACAGAAAATATAGACATTTTTATATTGTTAAACAAACAGATGAAAAACCAAAGACAAAACCAAAAAGAGAGTTTATTTTTTAACCAAAATTAAATAAATAAATAAAAGAAGCATTTATAAACTATAAAAAGGCAAAAAAAGACTGGACTAGAGGGTGTTGCTTAATAGTTATATTTCTTTTGATACATGTCATTTTGGCTCGTGCACTGTTTATTTGTCATTTATGATTGCAATTTCATTGTCGATACTGTAGCTTTTAAAAGCTGTAAAAATTAGAGTAATACCTCTAAGCCTCAAAAAAGATATATCAAATATTTCAAAAATACAATCAAGAAATTAATGGGACGACTAAAATATGATTCTTGAAAAAATCCAAAACTTATGGTTTTATTATGAAGACATATCCGGATATCTATTGACTAGAATAGGTTAGTAAGATTGTTCCACAAATTTTGTATAAGTCTACATTCCGAAAAAAAATGTTCCATTGTCTCTTTATATTCTGAACAGAATTGGCATAGACGGGAATGTGTGAGCTTGCATTGATATATGTTTTTAGGATAAGTCTATAAATGTATTTGTACATGGACGTTCTTATTGCTGTATCAATCGTGCGCATAAATGGCAATGCAAACATTTTATACCTCATATTTGTCTTTAAATGTGTTCCCTACTAATGTTATCATTTTCGGGCATTGTTGGTTGGACGTTGTGAATGTATTTGTAAATGTGTCAAACCTGTTCCTGTAGGATGTACAGCCTCTGTACCGGGAGTTTGAAACTTTTCTTTCAGCTCAGCCATAGTCTTTTTGTAGTCCATGACTTCTGTTACAATTTGCTAGATTCTGGAAATATACAATACTCATTAATAAAAGAAATAAATAATAATTAAATAATTGAACCAATGTCATAATGTGTAGCCATAATGAAACAATTCCTCAAAAGTTAAACAACAGAAAAGTTGCAGGTCGAGCTACTGTTGACCATAAATAGGGATTTAGCTCTAAAAGTGTTCTAAAAGGGTGCTGCAGCCTTCTGCCTCCATGAAGACCAGCATGGGCACTCTTCTTCCCTCAAAGTTTAAGGAGTTAAGACAGTCAATAATCATTTATGATTTTATTATTAATACTTATAATATTATTATAAATACATTTAAACTTTACCTATTTGGCAGTTGAAACATAAAATCATTTTGATAAAACACAATTCCTTACATCTTCTCTCAAATTTATAAAGTTCAGATTCTATTCTACCCGATACAATGTGCCATTTTCCTTCAATAGCAACACATCCCTATTTTGCAGGTATAGGGTTAGGGTGTCCCTTTGTCCTGTTTAAACCTGGGTAGAACCCTACAGTTAAATTAGAAGATCCGCAATGCGAATTAAACCATGTTTTTCATATGGGCAAATCGAAATAATAGCAAATCAATTTCTTGAAGGATAAAGATAAAAGCAGCAGTCTTTCTCATTACGTCATGAAACAGAGACCTTAATGAACTTGCCTAATTTCGATGCAACGCTCATACACAGTTTAAGGTGAATACATTTAACTTTTTTTGCATATGCCAATTTTTAAACATTTTGCAGGCCGACAGCACTGAATATCAATTAAACCATTTTTCCTTTATGAAGCAAAACGTTTATTCTGACAGTTTTATATACTTGTTACAGTTATGTACATTATTAGTAGATATCAGGGCACATATTCACGAATGTCTTCAGTCAGAGTTGGAGACTATCATTTAAATGCGCAAATTTAAATGAAATGTTAGTTCACTGTTTGCTAGTAATATTTGAGAAAGGTCTTTACAATTAAATTTTTGTTCAGTCTATAGTGAACACAGATAGTGCAACTGGTTCACCTAAAATACTTGCTTGTTCATTATGGTGAAGTTTCAAATATAAAACAGTATATTGTTTTCCGCGAAAGATGCCATAAAGTGGATAGAAGCGGAAACTTGCTGCCTATTGTAGCAAAAAATAAAATAAAATTCTAAGTCAATTTGAAAATTAACTTAAAAAAATGTACACAAAAATCAGTTGACTGCGTTTTGAACTAATCTTTAAATGAATATTAAACTTAACAAATTTAATACATTGACCTTCTTCCCCAACCTTAAAATAAAAACGTAAGTAATGTTACCCTTAATCTTGACCGTAACCCGAACCGCCTAAAAATTAAATCCTAATAGAACTCTTCACAAGACTATATATGCACGATTTTTCATCACTATCCATCAATGCTCAACTAATTATTAAAGTTATTGGGGAAACCAATGCTTCATGCTGACCTGCCCGTGTGTTAAACGTCAGTCACACTATAATAACCCGATATTCGTTGAAACCCTGGCCTTAAAATATGCCGACACTAGTTACTCTGACATAATAAATCCATAGTAAGTATTAAAGCAATTCCCATGAAACTAACGCAGTTCATCCTCACTTGTTTGCAAAATATTTTAGAAAAAAATGTAGATGATCTTTGATTACAATGGCATTGTGTAGAGTAGATGAAAATGTAACTGGCCGTCGATGTAAAAACGATTTTGTAGAGTATTAATATGAAATTAATCTTACTGAATTGTAAAAAGTAAAGATAAGAAGTGTCGCTTCACTTTGATGTAAATATAATATTGTATAAATTAGTAATGTTAAGGAGAGCACGAGGATCGTTTTATGACTAGTGACACCGGCACGTTTCTGTAATAGCTTGTGTTTGGGCAGAAATATCTGTTTAAGTCCATTAAAGTATCACCGCATGGCATCCACATACGTTTTAATTAATCTAATTTAAAAATAGCCATGCAAACTCTTGTTTTGGAATACTGCATGTTCACTGAATTAAGGCTCAAAACTAAGTCCGCCTTTACTCAACTTGATGTGGGGATTTAAAAACAAGAACAAGGAGAGAGGTTTGATCAGTATGGTGGATTTTGCAAAACTTTGAGACTGTGCTGTTTCAAATATTCTGTAATTAGTGCATAGCAAGCAAAGCTTGACACCGTGCACGTCAGTACGTGGGTTTATAACAACAGATAGAACATGATCACCAAACAATATACCTAGTGTGCTCAGGCACTTGAGCTCGGACTGCAATCCCGTCGCAGTCGAAAAATAAAGTATACATGAACCGCCTGACATCTTAATGCGTCGTGCTATCACAGGACGGTCATGATTTTCCTCACCCACGCACATTATGTTATTTTGTTTGATGGCGGTGGCAAAAAATAAAGTATTTTTTCATAACACATAAAATTATCTCGGAACCACCGAGGGTCTTTGTCTTTTAATTCAGAGACCAATGACGACGCTTCAAAAACGTAGCTGGAATATTTTCCCCTGTTATCTATCACTTCCACTGTTGGACGGGCATCTTGCTCTACAACTGATTAGATAGTTTCCATATCTTTGTCAGAACCTGCCGAAATCAGCCGGCCATCCTGTGGCTCATCTTTAACGCTAATTTTTCTTTCTTCATTGTGGATACCCCTTGAATAAAAGCACGGAACGAAAAAGCTATTGCCCGATGCAAATTGTCTAGATATGTTTTTCCTTAAACGAGTTTTTACCCAGTAACCCGCGAATTTAGCAATACTATATTAGATCTTTTCGAAATGAGGCAAGATTCGGCCATACTTTAATCGGTATTTAATGCTATGATGCCCCCCAAAACGATTTTAAAATTCAAGCTTCCTGTTTTGTTCATAAAACTGAAACTTCCATGGCTGTTTAAATTGCCTCGGCAAAATGAATATACTAGCATGCGTATTTTATCGTTCTATCATTTAATGAACTAAATATTGTCTGTAATAACAGACATGTTAAAAAATCTATAGTTTTGAGATAATTAATTATGTGGCTCCATGTTCCGATTATACCATAATACTCCAGTTTCACGAACTTGATCATCATCATCACGGTTATATCCATAATCCTTTTGTCGCATTATCTTCTTCATAATACAATTGTAAAAACCCTGTCAAAGACAGACAGACGACAGATAAAGTGATTTAAATTACTAATTTCATAACAATCTACACAAAATTACATATGCATAAATAATGGATGGTTTTACCTATTATTCTTCAATACTAGCTTATTCAATAGCATAGAAAACACAAGTATCACAAAACTTCAACTTCATTGATTAGAAATTAAAGTGATATGCAATGTATTTCTTGTAATATTCCTGCAAACAGTCAAGTTATTTTGCAGGTTCATTGAAAGAACACAAAATAAATCATACACTTACTTAATCAAGTTGTTTTCCGCTTAATTTCTATTTTGTAAGTATTCCAACATGTACACATTTACCTACCTTTTGTCTAACAAACCAGCCAGCTAAGGCCGTTTTTCGAATGTAAATAAGAACAAATACCAACTACACTGGCGGTACGCTTTATAACTGTAACCTTATCCGCTATGTATAACTATGAAACGTATTTGTCTCCATATTGAATTTCAGTGTCGTTATGATATGTATAAATTGACTATATCTGTAGTATGATTGATTTCGTACTATTAATCAGTTATTTCGAACTCCTGTACCCGATTACCGATAATTTAACATGCGTTTTATATATATCCTATTCATGTTGTTGCATACATTGTAACCTGAATTAGTAAATAAAACGAGTTTTGAGTTGAGTTGAGTTGAGAAAATATCCGGGCTTGTTGAATACATAAGCAGTAGTTTGCATGGCTCTTTGAATCAAAGCGCTGAAAGCGCTGAAAGACTGTCGGTATGGCAGATGTAACAATCACAAATCCATGCGCATGGATCAACATGAATATTAGTAGGATTACGACCTTAGTATGTTTGGAAGGCATGAACACATTTGATATCTTTATATAAGTAAGTGTTAACATATGTATTTGCTCTTCTTTTTTTCTTTTTGCTAATAGAATTCATTACTTATGCGTGACTAGCTAGTCAATGTTATCACTGATATTATCAAGTTAGGTATAGAGCTTAATTATTCAAACTGTTTAGAGTGTCCTTCATTGCACAGTGGATACAACATTGGCCATCAATTTTGGCGACACTGGTTCTAAGATGATTTGTATTTCTTTTACAAATATGATATCAAAGGGAATAACATTTTATTATATGATACAATCTGGTGTACAATCCCTTAAATATCATTATGACCATTTTGTCGGAAAGGCAGATTTTTTACCTTTCAATGATGTTACAGGGTTGTTTTGGATATATTGACAATTTACAGTGGTGTGGAACTATTGAACTTTAATAACATAATTTTGAACAAAGCATAATGAATGCAAGAAAGGTAATTCTTAACATCAGGTTGCTGCTTTTATATGTAACATGTCAATGACAAAAATGGAAGAAATGTAAATAACATGATTAGGCATGTTTGCATAGCTGTTTTGAATAAAAAACAAACAAAAGGGAATTGAATTGAAAAGAGTATGTATGTGAGATATGTATGGCTACAGGAAACTATAAACAAATGTTTGCCATTTTTCATCGTGATTGTCACTTTTTTTTCCTTAAATCAGATATTTATATGAAATTTTCAGAAAATAATTAGAGAACCAAAAGAACTTTTGAATATTTCACATTTGTTAGTAAAGTAGTATTCTAATAGACAGTAAAAAATAACATTAAACTGTTGAATAATGAACACAAAAAATATAGAAAGAATATATACAGAAAGATGAAAAACTATGTTCTTCCATTCAAAATGTAAAAAAATGAAAGCAAAATAGTAGATACCTACAGAAAAATAAAGAAAACATTTAAAAGAAAAAATCTGCCATTAAATAGTCTACATATGATGCAAACAAGTACTATACTGAATAATTTGGAAAATTGACATTTTTCAGAGTAATAGTCTACATTTGCAAACCAAATAGTGGAGGTATGCATGAGAATGGAAAATTTACTTTTTAAACAGTAGAACAGAAGTTAAGAAGGAAAATTTACATTCTGCTTATGAATAGTACATGTATGTATATGAAAGTGAAATAATAGAACAGAACTTGAAAAATAAAAATAAATTACTGTTTTGAATAGTATGTATTTGAAAGCGAAATGGTAAAACTCTTCTTGGAAAGGGAAAAATAAAAAAAAAGTTTCATATCAATTAGTCTACATTTTTAAGTAAGATAGTAGAACTGTACTGGTAAAGGAAAAGCAAACAACTGTTTTTATTAAATAGTCTACATTTGAAAGCGAAATAGTAGAACTATACTGGTAAAGGAAAAGTAAGTAACTGTTGTTGTTAAATAGTCTACATATGAAAGCGAAATAGTAGAACTATACTGGTAAAGGAAAAGTAAGTAACTGTTTTTATTGAGTAGTCTACATTTGAAAGCGAAATAGTAGAACTGGTATAGGAAAACGATAACTTTCTGTTTTGAATATTCTACATTTGATGGCAAAATAGTAGAACTATTCTGGAAAAGGGAGATAAATTAACTTTCTTTATTCATAGGTCTACTTTTGAATGCCAATATAGTAGAACTATACTTGGAACAGGAAAATTTACTTTCTGTATTGAAAAGTCTGCATTTGAAAGCAAAAAAGTAAAACTATAGTTAGAAATGGGGGAAATAACTTTCTGCACTATTGAACAATCTAAATATTAAAGCAGAAGAGTGGAACTGTGCAGGCAAGTTAAAAGAGAACTTGTTTTATATATATGCATACGTCTATACAAAAATACACCTGTGCAAAAAAACAAAAACTGACAATATAATAAAGGCAAGATAACAACAAAAAACTATATCTGCATATATACTAAAAAGTTAAAAGAAGATGAGGAAAGAATTACAGCATTTGTACAAGATCATGATAAAATAACATTGTGATGTTGTTAAATCTACACATAAAGCAATGATGTAAAGCAATGCACTAAATAACATTTTTTCTAAAATTATCTGAAAGCATTAAGCTTTATTATGGAGTGTCTCAAACATATTACACACATAACAATCTTGAATGGTGCTTAGCATATGAGCATGACAAAGATATGAAAAGTAAACAAAACATAAATATATACATAAACATATTCAGACATGTGGTCAATAAGAATCAGAATAAGGATAGCTACTTTTAAATATTATGCACAAAGAAACACCTTTATACAGCACTTAGATATAAAAAAAAACTTGTTTTGCTTTGACTAGTTTTGTTCTTCAATGAAAGATGAAACAAATATGAGAAAGCATAAAATATCATGACCAGTATCAGAAATAGTGCAAGAAGGAAGCATTTAAACATAAATTTGCCATATTAAATTCTTTTTCTTTCAATAATAGTATTTTTTGGGAAATTTATTGAGCTTTTGTACATATTGAGCTTTTGTACGGAGAACGGAAAAACTTGTTTGAAGTTGTAAAGGAGACTCCTCAACATCTTATGAAATTTGAGAGCATATTCTTGGTGTTCACAATACTATATGGGTGACGGACAAATGATACATTTTTTTTAAAGTTCTTGTCATATAAATAAACCATAGCAGAAGAAATAGTGATAATTGACATCTTCAGATGTGTAATGCATTTGTTTCATTTATTTTAAAAACAATGGAAGATACATAATTTTGTCTTCTGGATTAAGTCAGAAATACAATCATGAAAACCAGTATTTCCGATTGTTGAAATTGCACATATCATATCATAAAACTTAATAATACATATATCATAAAACTTAATAATACCAAAAGGTATAAAACTTTCTATTTACAATATATACAATGTCTTCCAAAAAGGCAAACCAATGCAAATGCTTGTCTCCATGAAGGTTAATAAACACTACTGCATACAGGGCTTTGTTAAAGGTAGTTTGGAAGTATATTACTCCATGAAGGTTAATAAACACTACTGCATACAGGGCTTTGTTAAAGGTAGTTTGGAAGTATATTACTCCATGAAGGTTAATAAACACTACTGCATACAGGGCTTTGTTAAAGGTAGTTTGGAAGTATATTACTCCATGAAGGTTAATAAACACTACTGCATACAGGGCTTTGTTAAAGGTAGTTTGGAAGTATATTACTCCATGAAGGTTAATAAACACTACTGCATACAGGGCTTTGTTAAAGGTAGTTTGGAAGTATATTACTCCATGAAGGTTAATAAACACTACTGCATACAGGGCTTTGTTAAAGGTAGTTTGGAAGTATATTACTCCATGAAGGTTAATAAACACTACTGCATACAGGACTTTGTTAAAGGTAGTTTAGAAGTATATTACTCCATGAAGGTTAATAAAAACTACTGCATACAGGGCTTTGTTAAAGGTAGTTTGGAAGTATATTACTCCATGAAGGTCAATAAACACTACTGCATACAGGGCTTTGTTAAAGGTAGTTTGGAAGTATATTACTCCATGAAGGTCAATAAACACTACTTCATACGGGGCTTTGTTAAAGGTAGTTTGGAAGTATATTACTCCATGAAGGTTAATAAACACTACTGCATACGGGGCTTTGTTAAAGGTAGTTTGGAAGTATATTACTCCATGAAGGTCAATAAACATTACTTCATACAGGGCTTTGTTAAAGGTAGTTTGGAAGTATATTACTCCATGAAGGTTAATAAACACTACTGCATACAGGGCTTTGTTAAAGGTAGTTTGGAAGTATATTACTCCATGAAGGTCAATAAACACTACTGCATACAGGGCTTTGTTAAAGGTAGTTTGGAAGTATATTACTCCATGAAGGTCAATAAACACTACTGCATACAGGGCTTTGTTAAAGGTAGTTTGGAAGTATATTACTCCATGAAGGTCAATAAACACTACTGCATACAGGGCTTTGTTAAAGGTAGTTTGGAAGTATATTACTCCATGAAGGTTAATAAACACTACTGCATACAGGGCTTTGTTAAAGGTAGTTTGGAAGTATATTACTCCATGAAGGTCAATAAACACTACTGCATACAGGGCTTTGTTAAAGGTAGTTTGGAAGTATATTACTCCATGAAGGTTAATAAACACTACTGCATACAGGGCTTTGTTAAAGGTAGTTTGGAAGTATATTACTCCATGAAGGTCAATAAACACTACTGCATACAGGGCTTTGTTAAAGGTAGTTTGGAAGTATATTACTCCATGAAGGTTAATAAACACTACTGCATACAGGGCTTTGTTAAAGGTAGTTTGGAAGTATATTACTCCATGAAGGTCAATAAACACTACTGCATACAGGACTTTGTTAAAGGTAGTTTGGAAGTATATTACTCCATGAAGGTTAATAAACACTACTGCATACAGGGCTTTGTTAAAGGTAGTTTGGAAGTATATTACTCCATGAAGGTTAATAAACACTACTGCATACAGGGCTTTGTTAAAGGTAGTTTGGAAGTATATTACTTCCTATAAATGCGTTAAAACTTCCAAAATTGATTGCTTAGAAGTACAAAAACTTTGAAGTTAAATTTGCAAATAATTTGATTTTTAATAAACTTGTTAAAAATAGCGGAAAAAGATATTGTGTTCAGGAGACTTAAACTTCCACATTTCAGTGAAAAACTTTCAAAATTGATGGACAGGAAGTCTATACTTCCAGTTTAAAATTCTTAATGGAAGTCCTGCTGCATAACTCTAAAGCTACAACCAAATTGACTTCCTTATGATGAATACAAAAATATATTCAAGTGTGGAATTTCAAAATGTGTATACATGCACACAATACAAGCAAAAACAGCAATATTTTTTAACAAATATGCCTTTCACATATAAATGAGATCATTTTTTTGCAATTTTGCACTGTTGTTAACAAGATTATTTTAAGAGCTTGTGGTTTAAGTGTAGCATATCTTGAAAAAGGAAACCAGTTGGAATGACTAGAGGAATATAAAAAACTGTATCTATAAAGATGAAAATGAATGAAATGCAGTGTAAAAATATTCAGAGAAGAGACACCAGCATATGCAATACTAACAGATATTATGCCTTTGTGGATGAAATAATTTATATTGAATTAGATGAGGGTTTTTTCTAGAGTGAAAGGTTGAAATTTATGTAGCTCTTTATAGCTGCACTTGAATTGTGCTGGCACCTTTGCTTGTGACAACAGCAACCAACAGGGCATTGTCAACAACATACTCCTCAATGAATGAACCCGCTGGCAAAGCCGTCTGAAACATTTCAGACGGTACAACTCGAGTTGACCCATCTTCTAAGAGCAATTCTGTGGTTTCCCCTTCCACTGCAGCACCCACCACAATGAGTTGGCTGGTTTCCAGCAGTGCCTCAGCAATCTGGAAAGAATGTGGTATTTAAAGTCATGTCTGTTATTAAATATAACCATTACAAGTGTTTGTAAAACATACTGCTCTGAGTTTCATGTTGTCAGAAATATTTGGACAAGGTGAGGATTCATGGACATAAAAAGAGCTAATTTGTCATTGACATTTGAAGCCTTTGAGTTAGTAATAAGATCATATCCAATCGAAGTGTGAGAATTGAAGGTACCATCAACCATGTTTAGCTAATGACTAATATTTGCAGATATACATGCATTCTCTAAAAACCAGTGAATAATTAATATGATGTATATAAAATGACCTTTATGAGTTGTGACCTTGGTCTATGACCTCAAAATTCATAAGGCAATTTCATTGTTACTTAAACCATAATGTCAAGTTTGAGGTACATGCATTTGCTAGTAAACACATAGACAACTTTTATGTGTTCAGGATCACTGTATATTGACCTTTATCCTGATTACCTTAAACTCAAAAGGGGTAATCCTATGGTACACCCCAGCCCCCATGTAACATTTGATGATCACAGATTCAGGCATTGTTGAGTTATCAGCCAAAGATGCTTTTTCAACCTTGGCGTATTAAAGAGCACTGTGACCTTGATCTTTGACCTTATAAGCCTTCAATCAAACCGGCCATCTACTGGTCAACCCATCCTTCGCAACAAGGTTGATGGACATAGGTTAGTTATTGTTGAGTTTTCCTTCTTTGTAACTGTTACATTCCCCTTTGACCTAATGATTCATTTAATTTATAGGGTTAATCACTTGTTCAGTCCCTACCTTTCTGATTAGCATGATGACCATAGGTCAAAGATTTTTAATTCATCATTAAGTGAAGCTTTCTCAACCATTTCGCTTAAAGTGACTGTGTTCTTAACCTTTGAACTGAATATCAATTAAATCAAAGGGGTCATGTGCTGGTCTAGCCCAATGTTTAGGTCATGTTAAATGACCATAGGTCAAGGATTGTTGATTTTATGCTTAAGGGCTGTGTGACATTCACCCTTGATCTGATGACAATTAAAATCTATGGTTGTCATCTACTGGTCAGGTCCAATCTTTATGTTAAACTTGATGACCTTAGGTCCAGGAATTGAGAAGATAACACTTGGAAAATATTTTATCGACTGAGGACGGACATGTGCAAAGCAAAATACCCCCAACACATCCCAGTGGAATAAATATGGTTGTGGAGGTTTTTTTGCAGTTATAATATATAATCTTTTTGACGATGTTTGCCCTTTCCTATGTAATTCATACTCATCAATTGAATGATGGCATAGCCCAATATATTTTTTGACAAGATTCAAACTTACCAAAATCATGACTTTGAATGCTGACAACATCTGACTATTGTTGTTTTTTTCAATACAGTACAATGACACGTTAAACTCAAATTTATATAAAAACAAAAAGAGAAATATACATTTCAGGTAACCATAAAATGTATTACATCAATATAATTCATTACTGCAATCATATTGATATTATTGGACAAGCAACAAATATGCTGGAGATATAAATGTGTTCTAAATAACTTTCAAGAACTCATTCATGAGAGACTCTATTAGTGTCCTTTGTAAATTCCCTTAACTACCATATGCACTGTCAATATTGTATTAGACTAATAAGAATTTATACATTTCTTACCAAAGATGTATTATTTGGGAAAACTATAGTTTATATGTAGGATACCAATTGAAAGAAATGTGCAAAGAACAGATATGTCTACCTTATGAAGCGATAGTGGAACACATTACATTTTTCAAGCATTCAGCAAATGTCTAATATTTTTGCCTTTGAAGCTATTTATAACAAGGTTAGAGTCTTTGGTAAAAAGGATACTTAAAATTGCTTGTTTGTATGTATTTACTGTTTTGAAATAATAGTGTAATGACCTCTTGAATGAAGCAAGATACTTCTTCAGAAATGACTGTTATTAACAACTAATACCAAACAGACAGATAACTACCTTCATGGTGGTCCATGATGTCGAGGAGAGCGACACCTTATTCTTGTAGCTGTTTACCACACAGTCAGTAATCACAACAAAGTCACCCGGCTTGGCCTCAGTTGGAGCTGGACTCCACAAAGTGACTTTGACTTTCTCCCTTGTCGAGTCTTTAAGGAAGAGGTCCTTCAACTTCACCGGCGAGCTATTGACAGTAACCTCCCTGACTCTGTCCTCCTGAAGTGTATTGCTTTGATTAGCATAGAATTTATTTGCTTTGTCTGTCATAATCGTGGAAATAAATGCTCTTCACTTGGATATATAAATAAACTTCGAGGAGGGAGAATTTATAAGTAAGAAAATTTCAGTTGCAGAAACTGGTTCATAACATTTTAAAATTCTTACAGAGACAAACTTGAATAAGGTTAAAATGACATTCAATACCTGTATGACCTGGCCCTTGACGGTCACCTTTGACTTTGCGGGTGACCTCAGCGCCTGCTCCAATGGCAATTCCGACGCTGGAGGAGGATGCACCAAGTGGTCGCCCTCACGCTCCCTCTCCTGGGGAACATCCATTACTTGTACCAGGAACACTTTTGATGTTTTGGTAAAAATGATAGTATTGTTCCTTATGATGATATTCCTGAGGGAAACTGTATGCCCAACAGCAAATCGTGGAAATTTAGTAGCATCATACACTATACACTTGACTGCCGAAGAGAAATCCGCTAACGCCACAGTCAAGGATTGCTTATCTTGCCCTTGGCTGGTGTAGTGCAAGATACTGCCCCTTGCAACTACCTTTGCCTTAACGCCTGCGTCATAGGATAAGGGTTTTCTGCTACTAACTGCTTCTGTTAGGGTTGTCATCTGTAAGGGTAAGGCATGATTGAAACCATTTACCATTTTCTTTTATGTATTTTAAAAATGTTTGCTCAACTAAACTTCATGTCATGAAAAAAAGCAAAGTTATTAGTGTTCACAAGTTGCATTCAAATGAGCATAATTATATAAGTAGTATTTGCATGTGTGTGTGAATTGAGTGATTAGATAATAAATATTTTATTAAAGCACATAAAGAAATGAAGTTTTTATAATAAAAAAATGAATTTAAATATACAACTTCAAATTAAGAAAGCATTGACTGAAATTTATTTTCTCGCTTTGTATGTTTCAAATCATTTGTTGGTAATCATTTCTTGCGAACTATGTAGACAGGTTTGTGATCTGAGTAGTAAGACTCTAAAGTACCAGAAGCAAGAGTATCTTCATCAGAACAAGGAAAGTAAATGTGATCCAAACAAGATCCATAATCTGTTGTCACAGACTGAATGAGTTGCTTCAGGTTATAAGTCTGATTCAAAAGATTGGCCACAGGAATACTTTCAGCAAAGTCTACATTGAAATCACCAATTAAGAAATATGTCCTTACATTAGGAAGTATCTCTATCAAATTTCTCATAAAAGCTGCATAGTTCATAACAACTGCTTGAGCAGGTGGACAATATAAGAAACACACCACAATGTTTGTTTCAGTTTGAACAACAGCACATTCTATGTTTGAGAATGTATGGACAGAAAAATGGTTCAATTCTGATCTGGAATATATTGCTATACCATGTGCAGAGCTGCTTTTTGTGGAGGAATATGCAAAGTAGCCATCAATATGGTATTTGCTAGTGTATAAAGATGGTTCATGAACTCTTGTTTCAACAAAAGCAATCAATTGAGCATTCAACATATTCTGCTCATGCCGAATATCATCTATGTGCTTATGTAATGATCTGCAGTTTTGAAAGCAAATAATCATTTTATTGTTCCAGATATTCAGTGTAGGCAAATTCAGGTGCAGAATTCTATCATTACGAAGGCTTTCCATTTCGGCATGTACATCAGTAGACGTCGTTATTTTGTCTTCATTGAACTTTATAATGTCAATCCCTGAAAGTGATGTTACTCTACTGAAACCAACATAGTGCAAATGTGGAACAGCTCGATTTCCAAAGTGCATAACGCAACTTTTCATTGTTGAACCTTGTGCCTTATGTATAGTCTTACCAGCTGCTACAACCAATGGAAATTGACGACGCACTACAAGGTATGTTTTATAATGTTTTACAGGAAACTTCCTTGTTGTTTCCAGGATAGGAACCCATGATGGATCTATTGCACTTTTTTGCAGGTTTTTGTACTTCCTTCGCCATTTATGTCCAATGGTAGAGTCTTGAAATTCCACCCATACTATACTACACCTATCCGAGCTTGGAACGCGGAAGTCAAAATATTTCACTACACATGATGCCCCACTAGTCAAACGATCATTAACATCGATATTTAAGCAAATATCACATGGAACTCCAATACCAAGAACCAGTACTTTGCCAAGGCCCATTGTTTTGCTTGCATCTGTGGACACTTTTGCCAATACCTTTTCATGCATTGCAGCATTTAAATCACCAGATATGCAATCTACTGCTTCAACTGTTATGACATCAGACTGTGGCAAGGTGGAGAGAACTGAAACATTGTGGTCAATGGCATCAACCTTTCTGCAAAAAATATGTGGTGCCGTAGAAAGAGAGTCAGGCTCAGTACAACGACTTTTTAATATGTCAATGTCTTCAACAGTGTACTCGCCTTCACGCAGTCTGTTCAGTAGTGTGGCAAAATCATTATCATCTTTCTGACTCATTATTTCTGTGAGTTCAATGAACATGAATAAATCAATCCAAACATTCGCTGCCAAGCTACTCATAGTTGCTGACTGAACTGAAGTTGAAAAAATCCATGCATCCATTACAGGTTTTAACACTCCCTAGATCAAAGCAGGTAAAGTTCTTCACCCTCCATTACATCTATGGCCTCCCGGTGCTCATTTTCAACATTTGTCTCATTCGTATTACCTTCTAGGTCCCTCATTTATTCATCAAAGAAGTCAGCATCCATGTGCTCATATTGAACTTTATTTCTCGTGATCTCTTCCAACTTTCCCTCAAAGCACAATTGATAAAAATCATATGCCCCCTTAATGTCTTTATCTTCAAAACGCCATGCAGTAAACAACTTCTTTTCACTGTGGTGCCACATGGAAATTTGATGATGGGATGCAATAATAGATTGTTTTCTTCCATTTCAACTTCATCGGTTTTGTCTTCCTCATATTCATTTTCTGGCAATTCATCTTCATCTGTTGCCTCTCCACTTGTAACAACAGTTTTCGTGACGTTACAAAGGTCATACCAACTAACAAACTCTGCATAACAAATTTGGTCCATAACTCTTGGTCTCCGTATGTATCTTTTTAACATGTTGTCCATTTCTATTTCTTTGGAATATGAAGGGAGATCCTTCAATTGGGAAAATGATTTTATGAGACTTGTTCTATCATTTGGTCTGTTTGTATCTACAACTTGTAACTTGTCTAGTCGACCTTCGCAAAGGCATTTGAAGCACAAGGTATGCCGCTTCTTGAGCACCTATTTCAACACTTGACAGGAACTGATTGCCTATCCGTCTTACTTGTTCCTTTACTGTGCTATCCTTTTCCCTGGCTTCATGACAAGCTTCCAGAAGCAAATTAGAAAGGCCTCTCTGTCCTTTTGTTATGTATGAGACAATGTAAGAAACACAGGAGTAAGGGTCAAGTATATATTGTATGTCCATATTAGCTTCCCACGAGCAGATCAATGTCTTATTGTAGTTGTTGATTCTGGATTCAGATACATCTCTTTTCAAAAACACAGTCGCTCTTTTCAGAACAGAACGCAATGCTAATAAATATTCATCTTCTGTCATGTTTGAATTGGCCAAAAAGTCCGTAAATGTGAGACATACATCTGTTTTGCGCAACTCATCCAATGCAGCACTTATTTTTTTTTATTTTTTCTTGAAGCTGTGTGTGTGTGCATGATTCATCTAATGGATGTAAAATGACAGTTTTGGGCATTGGTGCTAATGGAAAGTTAAAACGACAAACGGTTTTTCCCATCTTCCGACATGTTTTAGCATGCCTATGTGTCTGGTAATTTACCAACACAGGTATTGATTCATCATTTTTACAAGTAATGTACTTGTCAACAAATGCTGTCACATCTGAATCTAATGCAATGCCATGAATTGGAGCATTTTTTACCCAAATCAGCATATGAATATGCGGTGATCCTCTTTGCTGAAATTCAACTCTATAGAAATAGTCTAATATTTCACCAACAGGGTGCGAGGAGTTTTTAAGGACATGATTGATGAAGCACTGAACACGAAAATCAATGCAACGAGCACATGTCACAGGATCTGATTTGATGAGGGAACATTTATCCTGCCAATTTAACAGCTTGATTTCCTCTGCGGACAAAATTTTCCCATTTACAAGTTTTGACAATGAACTCAGTAACACTTCCCATTTTGTTTCAGCAGCTGAAAATGAACAGAACCATGTAGGCGTACCTAATTGTCTGATCAAAGCAAAAGCATCTCTTTTCGCTTGTTCCCAATAAGGTGGAGAACCTCTGATATTCCGCAACACTCGATAGCCATCATCTTGCATTGTAAGTTTATCAACAAATCCTGGTGAAAGAATGTCTCCAGCAGTATATTTCTGACCATTTGTTTTACATTTTCGTACTGCAAGTGTAACTTTATCTCGTATCTGTTTGATTTGCAGCCTTTTCAGCTTGTAAAACAAATTTGGAACACAAATTGCAACCCGTCTATCAACATTTCTCAATTCCCTCTTACATATATCACTGTAGTGTAACGGTACAAGGCGTTCAGAGTTTTGTGTGCGTTTCTGACCACAGAAGATAGAAGGAAATGCCATAACTTCTGAGTGCAAGTCTTGAAATAAACTGATTGGTGTATTGTTTTCTGCTGGGGCAACACATAATATCTGATTGAATTCCCTGAAATCTGCAGCCTGCAAAAATGTATCAGTATTTCCAGTTGGTCTTTCTGTGAAATTGTCATTTTCTGTCCAGGATGTGGACATGTTTCTACTTTCATCACCTGTATTGACATCCTCAAGATTATCATCTACATGGATAGAGCTGTCCAAGGAAAAAGACTCAAGCCAGGTGTCATTTACAACAATACCTTCATTCCTGAAAAGACTACTATTGCTTACTAACCATTTTGCTGCTTCAAACACCATGTTGGGTCTTATGTTTTCAAATGCAATGTGATGCTTATATGTCAATCTACGCTTCAGTTTCAACATTATTGTTTCGCAGTCATTCACCATCCTTGGTAATGATTTTATGGTATTGGTGACATCAGCAGGGACATTGACAATATTACCCTTAACGCTAACTTGCCCACCACGCGGCATTTCTCTCAATTGCATGAAAGCAAGTCTCAGAGACACTAACCTCTCTTCTAAATTTGAAAGCTCTAATGCCTTTGGCCTATTGGGAAATAACAAATCATCGTTTGCCCACATTTTCGGCACATTTCCCTGTCTAACAGATCGCAAGCATGTTTTACATATCCATACTTCACCACTTTCATTCTGATATGACTGCAGGTAATTCTTGAATGAGTTGCTGTATTTCATTCGAGTAGTGTCACTAACCGAATGCCGAAAGAATGATTGACAACAGCACGCACAAACAAAGTCAGGACCAGAGGAAACCATTTTTTTTGAGAACGGTACAAACATACGAGACTTGATTATTCATCAGTGAGGTACATTCATCAGAAAATTGACTCCCAGCATATCGATCATCTACAAATGTTACAATATTATCCTTCCCTTGAAGAAGTGCTTGTATTTTTTTACGTTTACTTTCAGAGTTCATAAGCTGCCTCTTTGTTTTTCGTTTAACAGACGCATAATTTCCTTTCTATTTTGTGTCAAACTGTATCCAAGATTGTCATCAAGTATCTCAACAACTAAAGATTTCGGAAGGTGCGAAGTTGTAAATGCAAATGCATGAACATCAAACTGGATGGAAAAGGGGCAGGTAGAATCAACACTTGAAACAAGCCTACGTAAAAATAAAACCAACCCGTGAAGTGATCCAACACAACCTAAAACACATGTTCCAACAGCACAACCCAAACCATCATTGCTTCTAGAGTGGCTATCAAAAATGTAGTAATTATTATCACTTCTTACAATTCCTATGGCAACATTACTGAACACCATTATAATGTTTCTGTCTTTAGCAAAGTTCAGAGCAGTTTCCAATGTGAACTCTTCATCAAGGCTGCCATGACTTGTTTCAATAAGTCCAGACCAAACATAAGTATGCCTTATGCCAAAAGATTTGCCCTTTAACTTAAGTCGGTTTGGAAGCTTCGATGGATCTAAGAATTGACAAAGAATATCAGACAAATGTGCTATGGCACAGTAAAAGTGACTTCCGAAAAAGAGTATCTTGTGTAAATTATCCTTTGTTATGTCATGAACCATACGAAAGTATTGGTTATAGACAAAAAATATAATACATGTTGGCACACATTGTCTACCCTGAGCATCAATTGGCAAGCAATCACTGGCTTGGTGAAAATCAGCTGCTGACACCAAAGTGTACTCCATTATTACAAAACTGTTAATCAAAGCATTACAGTGTATCTTAATGAATTTGCTCCAACAGTATTCAACATTACTGAATCTTCATTAATACGTCTGTCCATGTATTTGCCGCAGGAATATATCCTTCAAGTTGATCCCAAAAGTTTTGATCAGAAGTCATCTCCAAAAGAATATTTATCCATATTCAACTCCATCAGATTCTTTCTCCAAGCACATCTCCATCAGATGTATTTCCAGTTCCATGTATTTTTATAATATATCACCAAGTTCAAACAAACCAATTGTATTTGGTCATGAATCTCCAAGTGAACCTCAACAAAAAAGCATCATGCAAAAATGCTTGATGCAGCAAATATTGCCCAGTGCGCAACTCCAAGTAGAACTCACAAGTTAAGGTCAAAGATTATCTCCTACAGAGTTAATATATATAATTAATGTACTGTATATCTCATCTCCAAAGTTAAATACTACACACACATCTTTAAATGATGGATTTCTTGATAATTCAATCTCCTTTAGGCTATAATTATTAAAATACCAAGTTCAAGCATCAGCTTGATTACATCATCAACATCAATGTGTAACTTAAGAAATAAAAAGGCACATAGAAAATGGCTAAATGCAGCAAATATTGCTCAAGAGGTTTATATCAAACTAATCTCTAAAAGATTATAAATCATCACCATGTCACGATTAATGATGTGAAAGCGAAACAGTATGTTTTTCTTGCACTTTAACACCTCTTTAAATATACAATCATGATCATTTTATCAAAAAACTTCCTACACAGCGTAACTACGTTTAACATTGAAATATCTGTGTCCTCGTACAATTTTTTTTATTTATCTTGACACGCCGATGTTACAGTTCTATTCGAGATAAGCAATTAAACAGACCATCTAAAACACAAATATTATTTGTTATAATGCTCTGGCAAAAAATCATAAGAAACAATTAAAACTCGTTTTGTAATATCAATGAACGATTTGTTTACATAACAATGCAAATGATTTTCAGGTCATGGGTCATGGGGTCATTCTACATTCAATTTCACCATTTAAATATGCATAAACACAGTCAATAGTCAAAACTTATGTACAAAAACATTGGAATAAATATAACTCAAACTAAATAGATTAATAATACTTACAGTTCTTGTTGTAAGCGAAGCTAGCATTTGAAAAGAAACGTGACCTCGATGTTTACAAGATGGCGCTCGGTGTGATTTCGGCCCGCACTATAGCGTCACTTTAGTGCGCGCGCATGAATTACGGAGGTTTCGTCAACTCTCCAGTTCGTCACACTTGTTCTATATAGTAAATTGCCAAGATGTTTCGTCACACCTATTAGCGGTTTCGTCAACTTAATTGTTTAGAACTATTTCACACATTTATGCGAATTAAAATCAGAATCTAACTCATGCCCATTTATTTTTCATTCCTGCTCACGTGACTTCCCTGCATACTAATTGTTCATCACGTGACTATTTGTTTTTGTTTATATAAATACTAATATTGATCACCCACAGACTTACCATAATAAAGAATAATAACATATTTTTTTCAAATGTAATTCATTAATGATTCAGTTAAACGATGCATTAACTTGTACAATATGTATCATTCCAGGACGGACTATTTTCAACCGAAAACAACTCATGAATAATATAATCCAGTTAGATTCAATGGCGTAGCAAGCTATTGCCGAGATGTCGTAAACCTTCGAATGAAAATGTTTAAAGTTGCGTTAAATTACTGAAATGACCACTGAAAGTTATTGAAATAATCGTATTATATGACGGTATTATAAAACTGTACATAATACCCAATGTTTTATCATCTACACAATTAAATTTCACATTGGCATGCACTTACAGGAAAGTAGTTCTGTTGCTACGCCGTTGTGTGTATTAATATATTCATGTTCAATATGTCGTGTCCTGACTAGTCGCGTTTCTGAAATACCGCTCTCTAAAGACTGTCGGCTTGCAGCCGACAGTCTAAAAACCATCTCGTTTCACATGATGTTTACTTCTTCTGTTTGAAATATTTTTTCTCAACTCAACTCACAGATTGAACGTTTTGACATTTTTTTTTTATTTTTTGTCTTGGAACGAACCAATTTTTGCGAAAAAGCATCTAAACCAGATCGCAGATTTTTATATCTAAGTTCAAAAATTGATGTTTTATGCACTTTTCTTAAACCGTTAGTAACGGTTTAAGCCATAAAACATTAATTTTCGAACGGAAATATTAAAATCTACGATCTGATTTTTTGTCAGCAATCTTATATCATTGGTTTGCAGATATTTACGCAAATATTTGCTCTTTCCAAGACAAAAAATAAAAAGTTGTTTAAATGGCCAATCTGTGAGAGTGCAGCTTTAAGAAACTAGATAAATGTTTTGTGTTTTTTTAGAGAACATGATCGTTTTCTTTCCAGGAACGATGCGAGTGCAATCAGGCGACGTTTGTCCTTGACACAAATGAATATCACGTTTTGTTATTATGACAATCCAGATTCAAAATCTTATATCAACGTTTATACAGCAAAAATACAAAAGCGTTGTTATCCAATCATTACAACAGTTATCATAAGTTAAACGATATTCTTGTTCAAAAATTAAACGTTGTTGGTTGGAATATCTTATGGTGCTTTCAATCGATAAATTCTTTGATAAAACTGTATAAATATAAGTTTAAATATGTTATGTTTCATCATATAATATAACATTAAACGTTTCTCAAAATAAATATGTTTTTAGGGATATCGAATGTTAATAATTTGAATGTATTTATTTTTAGTTTGAATTTCATTTTAATATAATGTTATTCCTTTTTTGTAAATATAAAAAAACAGATTTTATAATTGGATATTTTCAGTCTTCTTTTCTAGTTTTTGTGTGTCTCCAATTTGTTATGACTTAAATAGTAATTGAATATTTCTTTACATCAGCATATTCTTTATGGAATCGTTAACAAAACTTAGAACTACAAGTGTTATAATTTCAGGATAACGCACATGGGTTTGGTTGGCTTTAAATTGGCTTTCTGGTTTTGTCAATGTGAGGTATCTATTGAAACTTATGAACTATTCGGAAATTACTCACAATTTATGTTCACCATATTCATGTGCTCTTTTTCTGAATCTTCCAAAACGTTTTCTGTGGCACATATAAGCTTATTAAGAGTCATACATGAAATCGTTTGTCCGGCTTTATGTATGCCAAAATATGGATTGTTTAGGTTTGTCTCTATGGTTGCCACGATGTGAACTATGGGTACTGAATATGCTTACTTAAAGCAGCGCATTGTCTTGATTTTTTTCCAAATCGGGCTTAAGATTGCCAAATGTAGTCTAGATTTTCACTGAAGAAAGACTGTAGCTTATATTTAGATTTCTCAGTAAAATGTTATTTATCTATTTTACAACGATTATGTAAAAAGTTATATTTACTTATGCTAAGTCATTCTAGTTGGCACGCTGTTGCACGAAATTGTGTTCTTGTGGGGTGTGGAAAATCGGCTTGTTGACCTCGAGTCAAGCTCACATTCTATTTGTTGGACTATGCTTTTGTAAAAGCTAAGTGTAACAAAAATTCGGCTCCCTGAAATCGGCCGGCAAATCATCGTTAAGAAAATATCAGCTTCATTATTCGGATTAAAAAATTGTGATCAATCACGACCGTATCAATATATATGCAAAAAGCTACAGAAACATGCTCAGTAGCAAAAAGTTTAAACATAAACTCGGTTTAGTGGCAATGGGTAAACGCAAAAGACATAGAACACAGCCCTGTAGAGATACGTTTTTGCCAGCATGGATCATCGGATGGAAGGAAAATTCCACACACTGAATATAGGTAATGCTATCGAATACGAAACCCTTTATCGGTTTGTCTCAATCAGCTATTTGTAATAAGTGGTTTCATGGATCATGCTTAAGTATACACCTTTCAGAAGTCATGGCCATACAATAATTTTGTATTGTTTGTTCATAATGCCCTTTGTTAAATAAAGTAAAGGCCTGTTTGATTTTCATGAAATAAATTAATTTTGATCGTGTAGATATAATGATATTTGGTTCTTAAAGCCTAAATCTCTTTTTAGATGATGAAAAATGTCAAGGTACAATAATGACGGGAATGTGGAACGGATGTTAATGTCAACAAATGAGCATAGTAGACTTCTGGCGTTAAGTGGTTTACCGTCATAGAATACGATGGAGTTGCTGCTGTTAAAGGTTGAGCTGGCAAATATGGCAGCGTTATAGACAATGGCTACAGTTAAAGCAATGTATGTGTGTAATTTAATTATGACTAGTTGATTTCCAACGATATAGTCCTAGTAGAACCACCACAGTACGTGGATAGCACAATGCCTGCAGATCGGACCCTCTTTAGATACTAGATTAATTAAAGACTCGTCAATAGAAAAAGTGTCGTCTGCAATGTCCCCAATTAAAGTAAGTTTAATGAAGAAACCGAAAGAAATTATGAAAGTACAACAAACTTATTCATGGGGAAAAGATAAGGACGAGGTCGAGGATTCTATAAAAAGTCTTGAGTCAGAAAAGTTGGCAGTGGCTAAAGCCCTTGCAACTGTCTGTAACTACAAGAAAATCCCAATGTCGTCACGTTTTATTTGCATCACCTAGACGACCTTCACGCCGTAACCTTACTAAATCAACAACATATTGAACTAGTCATTATGAAGAACGAGAATGCACTAAAAGCAAGAGGCAGGTTACTTGTGTGCAGGCAGTTATTGATCATCTAGGTCTGTAGAGAAGATGTGAAATCTTGGGCATGAATTTAGGGCTGTGGCTATCGGAACCTACCATGACTTGTGTATGACTTCTACAAATAAAATGCAGAAATTTAGTTAGTAATACTGGTTTCGATATTGGTCAAATATGCCACTTGCTATCACACTTATGTTAATCTTACTTTTGAAATACTAAGATTTGTATGTCATTATGAAGTACGTTATAAAACATTTATATCATCTATTCATTTATATATATATATATATATATATTACGTTTTAATGCACAGTGGGCAAATTTGTATCTGGGATAGATTTTGGTTGCGTTTAAATGGTTATTGAGAACATTGAAATTCTTTAATGAAATGCCATTTGTTCGTGTTTGTAAGAAAATTCGATAATATTACTAACCTTAGATATAATATCTGTATTTAATCCATCTGTTACGCACTTATATAGCGATATCATGTTGCAGTTATTTATGGAGAAATTGAGATATCTGTGTTCAAAAAGAAAATTGTAATACTGTAATTTATCGTTTTACCTGCACCTATTCACCTTTGTGTCATTCTTAATAAAGAATTAAGAATACTTTTTAAAACTGATACATTCCAAAGTGTCAGCTGAAATAGAAGTACGATAGCTTTTATAGGGGTTGAAGGTTGAGCCTTCCTCTTTGATAGCATATGCGTCTCAAAGAAAATAAACAAATAGTTAAACTTGAAAGCAAAATAATAAGATATAAACATCGTATTTCAAACATATTAGTCATTTGTGAAAACAGTCTTAAGAGAAATCTCCAAGAAGTATGACAGATTAAACAAACTTGAATAAATATCAAACTCCTTTCATTATTTTGTTGTTGTGTTGGACAGTTATTTTTTATGTTAACCCTGCCATTTTCAGAATTAATCCAGTGAAAACTCAGTTGTGTTCAATGACATGAAATACCCACAAGGCAAATCTACCCCATCTCCAAACGATGTGCAGGTTTGTCTTCAAGAGTGAATTTACCGCCTCTGGTATATGAATTTATATTTGCACCTGGATTTACCCAGAAGATATATCTCATCAGGTAAACATAATAATATACATTAAAATGAAACAAATAATATGTTTACCTCTTTGAAACAATTCTTGTTGGGGGGGGGGGGGGGGTGCCTTTGGTAGCATTTATTTGGAAAACACCCAGTTGTTTTCATAAACTCTCAAAACTATTTCCTTAAAGTGTTCAACAAATCGACAGTGTCTACAGACCCTAGTGTAAAAAAGTGGTTTGTCGTTTATATGTACTTGACATTACCTTGACATTTCAAAAACCTAAACATTGAAGAGATCAGTTTTATGCTAATGTCACGTTAACACATAGATGCCGCTTCAACTACGATGGACAAGTGGCCGAGAGCTTGGCCAATCTACACCAATCTCGGGACAAGCGTTGGCGTGTTTTGGTCAGGGTTGGATCTCGAAGGTCAGGAAGCTGCACGCTGTCTCCACGCTTATTTGGAACGTACACAAAATAAGCGTATCCGGGTCGTGACCAGCAAGAAGAGGGGCAAAGTATTATTGCAAGAAGGTTGCAGAAATGCTATTATCGCACAAGCAGCGTGGTAGCATTGTTGTGAGAACTATGTGGGCGAAGTAAAAACGCAGCGCCATCGGCAATTATTTCGAGCTGTTTAAAAACACGAGTACACCATTCGTTGATATTTAAGCATCAACCAGGAAGCAAATACCATCACAGTCAATTTAGAGTAACTGATATTTGATCAGCCAAATGAATGCTACCAGCACCATAAAGAAGACATTTTAATTGTAGTAATATGAACATCTGTTCTGAAGACATCTGCTAGCCACTGGCTTTTCATCCAGGTTACCACATTCATATGGCACATTCCATCTGTTTTTCAATTCCTCTGCAATGCGCCTCTATTCAACGGGAGTAGTTTGACACATGGTCACTTCATCCTTAAACTCCTAAATAATGGCATAGGCTGGTATTCAATATTAATATTAAAAGTATCTTAGAACGATATATAACTAATCAGATTACTTTTTACTGAATTTAAATTTTGTGGAAGCTATTTTGGTCAACATCTTGGATCTCTCCGTCAACACCAGCAAATTCATTCCATCTCTTACGTAGACATTTTTGAACATGTTGATAAATTAATTTGCGTATTCTTTAAATAAGCCACTTTTGACCTGATTGTCATTTCAATATTACTTCTAGTCATTTCGAATAATGATTAGATTCATGAGATGAAATAAGCTTTTTGTTGCTTTTCGTATCTTTTCATAAATATTCTTTAACAAGAGAGACATTCAAGATTTTTAACAACATATATCTTTACATGTTCATAAAATAACATAGACAAAGAATAATGATATTCAAGAAGTAAGCCAGTTGTTAGTTCATTGCATAAGCAAACAAATATTTTTGTATGTGGAAATTGGCTCCATGGCAACACAATAACCTTATTCTATGTAGAAATAAATTGAACATTTAAAGAGCTTCTTTGATAGATGTTAACAAAATATACTTCCACTTCAATTATGTATTTACTGAGGTCATATAACAATTTATTTATTCATGTAATCTCGTCTTGATACGATTACGGGTGATGGCGTCCATTTTCGTTTTGGCGTTCATTTTTTATAACATGTTTGTAGGTAGAAGTAAAAAAAAAGGATAACAAAAGCGGTCTAGGACGGTCATATACCATGCAGAAATCAAAACAGTATCAGCTTCGCCTTACAAAAATGGGCCAATAGTATAAACAAAGGGCATAAAATAATAAACATAGTGCACCCATATTTATGCTGCAGCTACAGTTATTATTCATGGGCTCTGCACTTTATCTTTATAACATATATGTGTTTATGAAGTTTTAAGTCAATACCCCAAAGACCTTTCAAGCTAATCACCAAAAAATAAGTAGGAAAATAACCATCGGGTAATTACTAATAAAACATCACCAGAAGCTATGATTTTTATTTGGACTAGAAAATAATATACGAGATATGTCGTTCGCTCCATGGACAGTGGCGTACCTTAATACTTTTTGATAAATATCTATAGATTGACCTACCTCGCTAATAAGGTATGCGGTCAGGCATGTTTAGACAACAGCGGGTATGTTAGTGATGAAAGGTGGTCTTTGTAAGGCCACTGACTTGTCCGGTACCACAATCACCAAATTCAATTTAATTCAATTCAATAGTTTATTAGAACAAACATTCTGGCGGTAACATTTATTAACATACATGAGAAGAGCATGATAATATGATATCACAGATTATTAACACCATTAGGATATTGATAATTCACGTAAATAAGTAATTATTAAGGTGAAATCGCTTGACAAGTGGCGTACCTTAATCCTTTAATGAACAATATCTCTAATTTGACCACCCTCGTTAATGCGGTCAGGCATGTTTTAACATCAGCGGGTATGTAAGTGATGAAAAGTGATCGTTGTAAGACCACTGTTCAGAGCATAATTAGTATTTGTAGTTCACTGGTCAGACTTAAGAAGAAAAAAAGAAGAAAAACAACAACAACAAAAGCACAATTGTTTCAAAAGCAAGCAATAATAGCAATACAAGAAAAATAAAAAAATAAAATAAAATAAACATTTATAAACATTTATTGGTTTATGATACTTTCTGGTCTTAAAGTTGAAAGATATACATATTTAGCAAGTTTAATATATCGTCACCTTAGTGCAATAACTCAATAACTGCATACAGAAATAGAAGCAGATATTGAGTTCTTGCACTAAGGTGACGATATGTACTATTCTGCTCAGCTGACATTAATAATTAAAATTTTGCATTGTGGGCTAATGACAAAAATATCAAGGTCAGCATTTAATACGTATGTCTATGTAAAAAGGACATACAAGAACAAAGTGAAACTCATCTTCAACAACATTCATTTGACAAAATATACATTTACGTTCAGATTGTTCTATATTTCTAAAACGGCCTTCTTCGATTGCAAGTTTGTGAGCTGAGCATCTTAATCTGGTTAGCGAAATACGATGCTTGTCGTTTTTCATACAATTAATATAATTCTCGTATCCAAACCTACGCTTTATACTACAATAAGTTTTCAATTTTCACTTGATCCCAATACTCTTCATGCACCAAAAAACCGTGATGTTTAGTTATAATTTTGTACCAATATTTCAGAATTCACTCTTTACGTGCAATAGCTAAGGAAAACCTCCAAAGCTCACCATAAACAGAAGTGTCTGTGGTTTAAATTCTCACCTTTAATACCTGTTTAAGAAACTTTAAATATATTCTTTCCATGTCACGGGCTTTATGAGAATCCCATATTTCTGCTCCATAATTAAATATAGGCATGATCATGCTGTCAAATAGTTTAAGTTTTTCATTTATCCCCAGTGACACAACGTCAAAAAGTGAATTCAGTGAGTAGCTTTTAATGCCTGGTCGCCTAAGGCTTTTTGCGACTGATAAAATTTGCCATTTGAAGATAGCGTGATTCGTAAATATGTAAATTTTGATACACAAGTAAGCCTATTATTATCGTATATCAATGTTTTCAACTCGAGTTCCCAGTTTACAATCCATTGCTACAGTTTTCTTGGTGTTACAGTGATTTTCCATTTTTTGCAATACTAATGAAGCTTGTTTAAGAGTATTTGTAGGCCAGTAGCAGTGTATGAAAACAGTGTCATTGCAAACAACAAAAGGAATATCTGTAATTCGTTAAGTGACACAGTATCAGCAGCATCATCATATATATGGGTAGACATATCATTTATAAACATAATGAACAGAAGTGGTGACAAGGTTTCCCAAAGTACAGTATTTTTCTGAGCTTCAAATTTTCCGTGTGACCGCCATATCACGTGACCTTCAAATACAAATAGTGCTTTAATAACCGAATTATCTAAATAATGCTTTCTATAAACTTTTTTGTTGAATGATCAAAATTAACTAAATTTCAATTAATTCATTTTTTTACAGCTTTGCTAAAATCAGGTATATACTAAAAGAGATCTGCTTTAGATATTTGACCGTTAAATATGCATGTATACATGTATTCTTTTCAAATCTAGATCACCCACAATGACCTTTTTGTCTTGCCTTTTGATAAAAATACTTTTTTTACATCTAATGGAAGATAAAATTGTACTGAAAAAATAAATAATAAATAATAATAAATGCATGTAAACATTTTCAAGGCTACTTTTAAAGGCCCAATATGTTTCAGTAATGTAAACTTATCATTTTCGAAAGTGTATGTATATCTAAATGACCTCTCTTAACATTTTTGACATAAAGAATATATTCTGAATTAAGCATGGAAAATAGTCAAAACCAAATTACCATATTATGGGACTTTCTTAAAAACCCATTATGTTAGAGAAGTTTAAACTTATCAAGGCGTAATTACAAACAAATGACTTCTAACCCCTACACAATATTTTTACCCACAGGGTGATAAAAGAAATGATAAATTGCAGTTACAATCAACATTTAACAAAACTGAAAGTATATTCTAAATTTAGCGCCTATAAATCATATACGAAAAAGTAATTAAGTCACTGATATTGTTGGACATTTCCATACATTTCTTTTTAATAAAGCACTGAGTGGACATTGGGGTTTTATCAAACATTAGCTGAGACTGTTTTAAACGCATTTTAAACACAAAAACATTCTGGGCCATTACAGTATGAACCTGATTTCCTATCAAATAAGAACCCAGTGAATATCACAACTGTCAGCTGAGCTTACTTAGTACTATTTCATATAAATTTATTGAGAGTACCAGCAAATAGAGCAAGCTCCAATTTCCATGCCAAAACCATTCATATATGAAAACAATTGAAACAATTAAATGATTAGATTATATTATTTACACAGAGTGACATAATGAGGCTTATTTATGCACATATGTTAATTTGCACAAATTTAGGCTACAGTTATCTTTACTATTAATTTATATACATTAATCAGAAAAAAATGCTTGCAATACAGTGTCAAATTATGTTAATTATATACAGTGTTCTCAAAAGCACAAGCAATGTTTTCTGTAAAGACAATGCTGGATCTCAAATATTTAACAATATACAAATAATGATCTTGGATTCAATGACAGTCAAAACACCAATTACTACATGCCGAATTAATTGCTTCTCGAACAAATCATTCCATTAAAGAAACCAATCAAACAAGCAAATCCTGTAAGTATCTGGTTTTAAATGTTGAATTTAGCACAAAATTAAAAGAACGGCGTTTTGCAATTGTTTATATGTTGCTTAATTAGTACACGTTTGCTGTAAATGTCACATTTTGTATTATTTACACACAAACAAGTCTGATACTAACATCTTCATTCTTTTGAAAATGGGGATTCTGTGCTGCATCCACCCCAAGTTTCAGATTGTTGGACCACTTCAGGCTGCTGGCACATTAGAATCTGCAAATAACATAAAAGCATAACATAAAAGCAATCTTTTTAACAGAATAAAACTTAAATCTACTACTGTGAAGGTATGCAAAATGCCAGTTTACAATCATTTGATGCATATATAATTCTATATGAAGTCATGAATTGATATACAAAATGTAGTCACATAGTGTAATTTCATGCTTTCAAAGATCGGTACAAAATAGATGTAATATATTACGTTTGGAAATTTTGCAATGAGTATTTAACAACTCCAAGTTAATTGACTACTGTTAATACATAGAACCACTTTGGAGGAGTCAGAAATGCAAATGCATAGAATCTCTTCTTACTTGAAGACATTTTCTGGAGGCGGTATGGAATTCCAGACGGAAGTTTTTGAGCAGCATTTTTGTCCTTAAAGGTCCTCCCTCTAGAGATTCAGCAACAAGGTGGCTTTAAAAAAGAAAAAAAATACATTAGTGTCTTTACAGAATGTTAAAATGTAATAAGTAGTATTGAGTGATAAGTCAAAAACCTTAATATAACAGGCATACTTTTTATTCCATTTGCCTTGAGATATTTTAAGTAACTCAATTTAAAACACTTAAAGCTACACTCTCACATATTGAACATTTTGACACTTTTTTTATTTTTTTGTCTTGAAACGAGCCAATTTTTGCGAAAATCCATGGAAACCAGATATATAAGACAGTTGACAAAAAAATCAGATCACAATTTTTTTTATCTAAGTTAAAAAACTGATGTTCTATGGATTTTTCTGAAACCGTGAGTAACGGTTTAAGCCATAAAACATTAATTTTCGAACGGAAATATGAAAATCTGCGATCTGATATTTTGTGAGCAATCTTTTATCATTGGTTTGCAGATATTTACGCAAAAAAAATGCTCTTTCTAAGACAAAAAATAAGAAGTTGCAAAAATGGTTTATCTGTGAGAGTGCAGCTTTGAGGAATGATTATATGTGAATTAGAGAGGTGAATAGAGTAAGTTGTAGTATTTCTTGAAATAAGAATTATATTTCCCTCTCAAACAATGCCACAGTTTGTATACATCTTCATAAAGTGATTGTGAAATACTAATAAATTACCGCATGATGTCTACTCTAATTTAAGTTTGGCTGGCTGGTCTATCATCATCGCCATCTCCAACCTGTCGCAAACAATAACAAAGTTATATAAGTTATTTAGGAATTGGATTACTAAAAA
This sequence comes from Mya arenaria, assembly GCF_026914265.1. Classification (NCBI taxonomy): domain Eukaryota; kingdom Metazoa; phylum Mollusca; class Bivalvia; order Myida; family Myidae; genus Mya; species Mya arenaria. Next base: position 15,045,270 of record NC_069131.1, on the reverse strand, counting down.
GATGCACTATACTTGGTTGATGGAATAACTAAAAACTTTATTTTTAAAGACCTTCACTGAAGGTTTCAATTGTGGTTGGTGAAGCTGGGGTCTATACTAAATTGTGTTGGGGATGGATATCAAATATGGGGGAGGGGCGGGGAAGCCGTAAGTGCTATAAAGGGGTCTCAAATACTACTCGCATAACCGGAAAACACATAAATTATCATATATATATTTTATTGCGTGCAAGGGGTTGGAGGGCTTTGGTTTAAACAGGCACTATATTTTTTGGAGGGGTGCATCACACTCAGGGAGTTGGATCCACCTTCCGTGCTCACTCTGGGGATATAGTTTTCTTGCATACTGTACGTGTGTTTCCGGTCATGTTTCAAGTGCTTAAAAAAACCGTCCCCTACACCCCCCAAATGTAAGATGAGTCAGGTGCAATAACGTTTATAAATAGTATATTATGCCATTTCAATAAAGCACAATCAAATATATAAGTATGCAAGACTTTAAATTGTAAATTAATAATCGTAAAAACGTTATTTTAGAAAAACTATTTGATGTCAGTAAACATCGTTGCACGCGCGTTTTGGTGAAATGTACGAAAGTGAATTTTCTACGTCGATTTTTCAACAAATTTCAATTTTTAGATACGCAATAAAAACTCATCAATCATGTATTTCCGGTCGAAAAACATTTCGACCCTAGGCCACGGTGCGTGGCAGGCCTCGTTAGCGGCTAACGTGCTTGCGCTCAGTTCGGATTGTTCTATCCGTACCGGAAACACATGATAGATACTATTTTAAATTATAGTCCGATTATAGTGGTATTGACCCAGCTGCATAACTCGGTGTCTAAGGAGGTAAGCAAGAAATAATTAGTTTCTGTTCAAAAGTTTATCTTTAAGTCACTTTCCCTATGACCTTTTGTAAGTCAAATACAGTTTTTACCATGGTTTATTTATACACTAAAACTGCGATTGCCCGAGGACCCCATTGACCGAGCTAAAACCTTGAGTGATCTGATGTTTTAAAAGCCATTTTAGTCTGTTATGAAATGTCTTAGAATGTATTTTCGAAATTTGAAAGATTGTAAGTTTAGTTTCGCACCGATTATGTATTGCGATGTAGAAATCTTCCCAAATGCCTTTATCACGTTTTAGTAGTCAAATATAAACAGTGAAAATCGGGTTTTCACACCTTTTCAATTTTCTACAACTTTTAAAACTTGTCAACATCAGCTGTTTGTTTGTTTATTTGGGACATGCTTTCCGGAAAATGTGTAAAATAATGATCTCGTGGTAATAATAAGGTTTTGGGCCTGATTTGTAAATCTGGGACAGGCAATGGTGATAAACTCCTCGACTTTCGATTCAGTGTCAGTATATTTTACTGAGCTTCGACCTCCAATGACGGCCGGTATCGAATGACCGCCTGTTCGAATGACCGCAATTTAACTGTATATGTTTACTTGTTAATGCAAACATTGAATCATTGATATATTGAATCTGTTTTGTTTGTTCATGAAAAACAACTGACATTTAATACAATTGTGAACCATGATCCTTTATGCCATGCGTTTGTTCAATACAATGTAGCGTAAAATTATATGATTTTTTTTTTAAATAGCTAGTGACATTTTGGGGAATTTTCCACTAAGAACTCAACCGTGTGCTGTGAACTTTAAGCGCATGTTTGACCCCGGTCGCACTTTTAATTGAGATTTTTGCAAAGCCTTAGTGAGTTTGCCGGTCTCGGGTGTAAAGTATTTATTAATGTTTATTTTATAAAGAAATAAAATGCCATTATTCAGTCACAATATATTCAGACATTATTAACATGAGCAAGTTACCTTCTGATATGCATTGGCATTAATAGTGGTAAGCTAACTACATGCAGGCGTAATGTTTTTTAAGATCGAAAGTGGATCTGAAAACTAATAACAGCTATTTAGTGAAGCCATAAAATTAATTGAATTTTAAATCAAACAATTATCAATTATCAATTTAATTCAAAATATTATGTTCTGCAGAGTTTATCCCTCCAAGTAACTTACTTTTGCCTTTCTTCAGTTGACTGATTACTGGCTGAGGGCCAAGAATTTAAGCTCCATTAAAAGAAGAAATGTTGGTGGGAATGTACAATGAGTATCTCTTATTGGATGTACTGACTTTTGTGTGCTTGGGAGGATAGGGCAGGGTTTGGAGAGTGATTTCGGTAATTCTAGCAACCACCAAGTTCTTACATTAAATTACAGTCATTAAAGCCCTTATAAACAATTCAAAAGTGAGTAAAGCACCAGTCAATTGTTACCATGGCTCCCCCAGGTCCAGGGGTTAGTCCACTTTAATGGCCGTCAATGAGTCTTTTGATGTTTTTTTACAACAGCAGACACGAGACAGGGATACATAAGAAATGTAAAAATAATAAAAAAATATCCCTGATCTCTCATTATTAAAGCTTGTCCGGAGATAGCTGGGGCAATGCGGGTGGTTTATGTTTTCATCAGAAAAAAAGCAGGAAAAGAGCCTTTATAACCTAGGATTTTTACGGGTTGCTTGAGCATTTTGCGGGGATTTTACCAGCAGTGTGTCTCTGCAGGGCAGAGATGTTACCGGGATTGGCTGGACCAACAGTTTACGTCTCCGAGGGGGACAGTAGGCACAATTTACTAGTACTTAAGTTGTTTATATTATGTCAGAAAGACTCATGAATATACAAAAAATAAGACCTTCATGTACAAAATTAAGTTTAAATTGGCGCTTGAACCATATCACAACATGCAATGTTTACCTGTCAGTTAAAATCAATACTGCAATAAAATAAGACTAGCCCATTTACTGTTATTTTTTTCATTCACTAATCTATTCAATCTTAAAAAGGAACACCATTGATACTCGCATATTTAGAAAGTACAGCATAAGTAACGTTTCTGGTTTGTTTTTGTGTGTTTTGTGTCATAATGCAGATCATTTAGAATATTCAAAATGGCCGCAGCCGTCGACATGACATCAACAATTATTTCACCTACTTTATGACTTTTTTAACATTTTTAGCACCTTTATATCCCAAACAAACGTTGTAAAACTTAACCGTTTCAACTGATGCTATCAAACAACAAATGAGAAAACCCTGTGAAATAATAGAAGAAATGGCAATATTTACATTGTGTCAGTAGAGTATTGGAAAACGGACGTCGGAGAATTCGTACCCATTCAAAATAATACCACTGTCTTATCTTAACATTCTTTCCAACCGGATGATCGGCGAATGCTCCTGAAACGATAGTGTAGTGGTTACTGGTACGAATCCGTCAATATGGGAAACCCCGTACCTCGAATGGAACGCGAAGATGATAAAACGTGAAGTTTCAAGTGAAAAGTTTTAAAAATATGTAATTCAGTAAAAAATAAAAATATGCACTTCAGATAAACTTACTTTTACAGAATTTAACCAAACCTATTTGCTCTGCTTCCAAACTGGGAGTAGGTTTGTAACGGCTCCATTTCTATATAAAAACTAAATGGCGTCGAATGCTCGCTTGAAATCTTCATCATGTTCATTGTACCGTGAAATGCGGATTAATATATTTAAGGTTGATTCCATAAGCATTTGGTTTCAGCGATACTTAGTAAATTTGGATGTACTAACTGCTTAAATGACAAAAAACATTTTGCTACATACTGTATTGCACAGAAGTGAAACACGCTTTCCTATGAAATGCAGTACTATTTTTAACGCATATCCATATATGGAAGTTCCAATCTAAAAAATACATGTACCTCGGGTGTTTCCGTATTGAAATTTTAATTGGTTTACGGAGGTCAAACCCCGCCCAAAACATGTACAATTTGCTTGCCGGCATGTACGCGCTTTATATGAACAATATATGACAATCTTTTCTGGTTCTCTCTTTCATGGTTCAGTGGTGCCCAATATTTTTCATACCTACCACTCCGGCAAAAAGAAGTAGACCCTTGCATAAACGTACAAACCGTAAGAGGGCTTGTACATACAAACGCTTCTTCGAGACCGTAATATATACATGTACACAACACTCTACCAGAATGTAAATGTTAAAGTGACATACAACTTATATTTAATAGTATTATTGATTCAATATTAATAAATACGAACCATTAATTTTGATGTTGATGGCTTTGTGAACAGACTGTTGTCATTTGAAATCAAAACTAGAATACCTTAAAACCGTATAACAACAACACTACCTGTTGTTTAACTGTCTAAGAGTTTACCTTCTGAATACGTCTTTAAGACCTTATTCTGCCTTTTACTTCCGTCTGATTGCATTGAATAAGATAAGTCTTAAGAGCAAATGTGTTGTTAATTGCTTATTATTTCGGCTGATATTGCTATTTTCTGTGAAACACTATCATCGCATGCGATGAAATTGCTTAAAGTTTCATCTGTCATAAAGTAGTTCTGACCTTTTTATTATCCATCAAATATACTTGATCGTTTTCGCCATTTGCCGAGCAGACGTGCAAACAAGTCCAATCAGAAAGACCTTTAGAAATTCTCGTGGGACGGCTGGGCGATTATACTGTCCTTGTGAAAATCACCCGGAACCAATTTAAACTGTACATTGTGATTTTTTTTCTTTTGCGCTTTCAAATCTTGAATTGTAAACAAGGATTCGTTAACATCGAACTCGCTCTCAATCTTCGTATTAATTCATAAATTCCTGGTCGTATGTAAATTGTCCAACATTGGGGCGGAAAATAACAAAACGAAAAAACAAAATCTTATTGATATCAACTAAAACAAAATGGATCAACAAGTTTGACAAAACGACTGTTATATCTTCAATTCAAAAAGTTTTGATATCCAATCCATTGCTGTGCCATACCTTTTGTCCAACAAGATAAAGTTAATCTTTGACACTGGCATACGTGGACAAAAATGATAGGCTTTTATTCATGAACAATATTTCAATAGTACACTGAAAATTGATGTAAAGGTTCCGTTGCGAGTGTGTGTTCCACAGATTATGTGCGCATGAATTTTATCATGTCTGATTCTGGACCATTCTTAGTGAATACGAAAGCCAGATTGATAATCAAGTTAAAACATTTTTGAGCAATTGTTTTTAAGTTTAATTTCCTTAAACAATCTCCAAATGTTTTAATGGACAGTAATTTTAGGATATATTTCAGTACATATTTAAAACAACTTGTCTGCTCATTTTGTGAAGATTATCAATTATTAATCCCTACTTTGTCTAGCGTTTTTTATTTACATAAATTGTTCAACAAATGAAAGAAATCGTTCCAAACAGATATAGATGTACGACCCTTGCAAGTTCATCTTAACAAAACTGAATATATTTTTGTAAATACAAAATATATCATGTAAATGAAAATGTATGATGTAAACAGAAATACAATATTTAAACGTTATTTGGGAATGTCCCTTGGCAACAACTAAAAAACAATAATTTTGTTCACTTACATTCTCTAAATCTGAAAACGACACTGTTCGCCAGCAATTCTAATCCTTCAATCCAAAACAGGAAGATCAAATCTTGCAAACCCTAAACATTCAAATCTTTAACCACATTGGGATAAGCATACGCATAAAAAAAATAGATACGTATGTACTAACAGCAATGGTTTATCGTTCTCAAAAATTAAAGGAAGAAAATCTGCTTTGGTATGTCAATTGATCTTTTTATTGACGAATAAAGGCATGACTCAATTAATAAGAACACATCTTTTTTCTTATACAAACTAGCAGAGAAATGTTATTGTGAAAAATGAAATTTGTTTAAAATATTGTAAGGTAATAAATTCGTGAGGTGTAAATCATTTGATCATTTTATCATATGAAAACATATGTGAATGATATATACTACATCATATCCGACGGTGCTGTAGTGAAACGACAGGGTATCCGACGCTTCTCTAGTGAAATTATAGGGGAACCCGACGGTGATGTAGTGAAATGAAAGGGGTACCGACAGATCTGTAGTGAAATGATAGGGATACCCGACGGTGTTGTAGGAGTAGAAATAAATTGCCGGTTCTGGGACAAAAAGTTGGAAACACATGAAAAAAAGATGAAAAACATGAAAATCGTTCGATTCTCCATTGAGGAATCGAGAAAATAGCCATCGTTTCAAGGTAACGGTTACATCAATGTATGATTCTACCTAAATTCGCTCCCCAAATTCTTAACGGTCAGGCAAGCGTGCGAGCCCGATAGGAGGTCGCAGAGCTCCCTTAAACCCCAAGCGCCAGTGTCCATAGGCCAGCGTGTGCAACCCATCCTCCTGAATGACCCGCTTGTCATCGTTTGCGCTCAATGCTATATTGTTAACTACCTCCGTGAATATTTCATGATCGTGGCTGCGTATTACATTCATTTTTCGTAACTGCTCTTTTAATAGTGTAATTTTTTTTTAAATACATTAGTGTAGAGAGCTCCCTTACAAAAGCATTCCTAAGATCGGGATACTTTTACAGGGACTGTTTTTACCAAACAATAACCCTTGCCCATCATAAGTCACACCCTCTTTTTTCAAGTACAAGCCGTCCCCTACCGATTGAAAACCAGAACCGCTTGCTTGTCCTAAATATAACCCCTTACCGTCCGTCTCAACCTGACAAACACATCCACCCTTTTTAAGGTATAGTCCATTACCCATTAACTTTGACACACCCGTACTTGCCAGTCCTGACATCGCTCCAACACCTAAAACTGGAAGAACTGTTTTTGATAAAATGGGTGCTACTGTAGCTGCTAATCCTGCAAGCATAGGAAGAAGAAAAAAACTCCACTTTAAGATTATGACGTCTAATTTGAGTCATACTCATTTTGATTGTTACCCCATTTCCAGTTTGATATGCTTTTGTCAATTTAGTGACTTGAGCTTTTGTTGGTGCAAGAACATCTTCCCCATAAAGGTCTTGATGACTTAATATTATGGAAACAGCTTCTCCAAATTGAAGAGCTGATTTGAGCTTTTCCTTTTGTCCATCCGAAATTGACACTTTTAAGTTCATTATTCATTTTTAATACAACATTATTTTTCTTAGTCTTATCGAATTGTAATGGTGGGTTAAACCTGGTGTTGATTTCAGTTTTATTATCACTCACCAAAATCTGGAATGATTGTTTAGGCTTTGTATTTTTGGCTATGGAGTCTCAGGCGCAACTTATCCGTTCTAACAGATCAGTACTGATTGCATTCATTTTTTAAAACAACATTATTTTTTTAATAACGGGTGCTCTGTGGGGCGCAGCCGCACACTCTTGCACTAAGCCGGAATGTAAAATGTAAAACCCACTCCTATACTTTCCATTATGTTTTTTACAAGTCAAGTCAATTAAAACAAAGCCATGTGGTTTTTCCCAAGTTTTTTTTACATAAAATTCTAAACTCTTCCTTTGTCATATCACTGCTGACATGATCGTTGTAGATGTGGCTAATATTTTTGAGATCTTGAGAAAACAAACAGATAAATTTTGCATTTTCGCGGATAGTCTGTCTAGGGAGTTTAAAGTAGTTTTGTGATAGGTAGAAGCAGTCCACGTTCGAGTGAGTGTCTTCCACGAATGTAATAGGACTCACATTTATTCTGCTTTTCAAGCAACAGGTCAACAAAGATCATGAGGTTCTCGTTGTCTGAGCTAAGTTCCCACGGATCTGGTACATCCTCCGACGTCTCGTAAAAACTGCAATCGATGTTAGACTTGCATCTGATGTTTTTACCAATTTCATCAACTACGGCTACTGGAGAACAATTCAATTTCATGATCTCCTTTTGATTGTTGAATAGCCTAATTATAGCCTCCGGAAGTTTTTCTTCAAACGCTTTTTTAAGAATCTTGTATTCCGGTTGGAAAAGACAATATGAAAGAAAAGATGGATGGGATTTACAACCCATCTTTACGTGAAAGGTTTGACCGAAGCATCGTCCAAAAAATAATTGGACCTAAGATGAACTTTGGGATGGGTGTTAAACAACCTAAAAAAGCCCAAATAGTTTGGACTAACCAATAAGCTAACGAACTACACATGCCAGTCAATACAAAGTTTAAAAAAAGAAGAGTCTACGTTAAGGGTATAGATGAAATTTGGGCCGCTGATTTATTAGACATGCAGAGCTTTTCCAGAGAAAACAAAAACGTCAAGTTCTTACTGACTGTAATTGACGTCTTCTCAAAGTATGGTTGGATGATACCGCTAAAAGATAAGACTGGGAAGTCTGTTGCAGATGCATTGAAACAGATCTTAAAGGAGCGGAGACCGAATAAATGTGGGCGGACAAGGGTAAAGAGTTCTATAACAAGGATGTACAAAACCTTGTTGAGATCTACAGTAAGGAAAATGAAGAGAAGTCATCTGTGGTTGAAAGATGGAACAGAACAATGAAGGAGAAAATGTGGAAGTACTTCGCTAGGATTCGAAGTATGCGCTAAATCTACCAACAAGTACATTGATATTTTGAATGATCTTGTAGATCAATATAACGACACAAAGCATTCTTCGATAAAGATGACTCCTGTAGAAGCTAGTATGAAAAAGAATGAGAAGCGTGTGTATAAAAATCTGTATACCAAGCCCCTGGCGAGGCTTACCGAACGTAAAAGTTGCGTCAGCGACTCCAAAGCACCGATGCCAACAAGCTCAAAACCAAAATTTGCTGTTGGTGATAGGGTTAGGATTACCAAGAAAAAGAAAACGTTTGAAAAGGGCTACACACCGAGATGGACTGAGGAGGTGTTTACAACATCAGAGATTCAGTATACCAACCCTGTAACATACAATATTAAAGACTACAACAAAGAAGAGATTCAATGTACATTTTACGAGCAGGAGCTTCAAAAGACTGACCAAGAAATTTTAGCATTGAGAGGGTGATACAAAAGAAGGGTAAATAGGCTGTTGTAAAGTGGCTCGGTTATCCAGGGTCGTTTAATTCATGGGTGGAACGAAGTGACCTTTCTGACATAAAAACAAAAATATAGTTTTTATAAAATGAACATATCAGTTGACAAGGTAGTCTTACCAAACAAACCATTAAGCAATCTAGAATTGATAGATGCTGTGGCGTTATTAAATATACCAAATTTTAAAGAGATGTTTATGCGCAATGAGTTGGATGATTGTCTAAAGCCTCGCCAGGGGCTTGCACAAAAAGGAGTGCGGTATACACAACCTTGATGACAACGACAACCTTAATGATCAATATGGAACTAGGACTGGTGGTGGTACACATTGGGTTGCATGGTGGAAAGATGAAAAAACAAGCTCTATTTTGAAAGTTATGGTTTACAACCACCTTCTGAGTTGATAAAATATTTTATGCAAAGCACCCGAATGCCAATTACATACAACACTCATTAAGTTCAAAAGGCTGGAACAGTTATATGTGGGCATCTATGCTTGTATGTTTTCAAACTATTGTCAGATGGAGACAGCTTGGAAAACCTTATCAGCAATCTAATTTAAAAAAATATTCCTGTTGATAAATTTGGTAGTAGTAGTAGGATAGGCCTACAGAAGTCTCTGGATTTTCAGTTACTTACATAAACAATATTTTTTTAAGAAGGGATGGGCCAAGTACGGCAACCGGTCCTATTAATATGAGCATAAATAGAATTATGAATTTAGTTGACTCGAGTGCTGATCAAGATGCATATCACTAAACATTATGTAGATCATTATGTAGATCATAGTCTTGGTGTTCTCGATGATTCTATCGGTAAAAAAGTACTTCAACTTCAAAATATCCTTACTGGAGCAGATACCGCCCTTGAAAAATATACGGATGATGCTGATCTTGTCGTCATTCAACGTGCTAAAAAATATGCAAATAATCGTGATGAAAAGGTTAAAAGTTATGCAGATACTGAACTAAGTGTTCTCGATGATTCGCTAAAAAAACAAGTCAATTTACTGGAAACAAGATTAGGCCTTATGTATAAATATATGGAAAACAATCAATTGAAAGTAAATGAGATAATTCAGAAACTCAGAGATGAAAACATACTTTGAGGTCTGGGTTTAAATAAGGTATAACATTTAACCAATATACAAAGGTTAAATATTTGAACGATGATGGCAAAGGCTCGTCCCTCGCAAACGTTCGGCTGCGCCCCACAAGCGGGTAAAAAATATGTCCATACTAAAAAAATGGAAATAGAGCAAAAGAACAACAAACTTTATCCATCCCTCGATAATGTTGGTGTAAGCCTCGCAGGTTCGGTAGCGAGGGACGAGCCCTTAAGCCTCGTGGGCTCGGTAGCGAGGGACGAGCCCTTAAACCTCGAGGGCTCGGTAATACCTTCTGCACCTCCACTAGATAAAGGACATGGATATCGGTTACAGAAAATTGGTGAAATTCAAAGACTGCTTGAGGATGAGCGTGATAAGCAACAAGCTCTAAGTAAAAAGTATCACAGCGCAAGCAACATCATACAGATAATTGATACAGGTCTCATAACCGTGAGTATGGGCCTTGGTATAGGTGGGGTAGGTCTACTTTCAACCGTTATTGCTACTCCTGCGGTAATTGTTATGGAAGCAACTGCTACAGGTATAGGATTACTTAGCATTGTGGAGGTTTTATAAGTAAGAAACTCTCATTAAAAGCAGAAAAGCATTTACAGATTCAAAAAGTGGCGGAATCAGAACTAAACACGATCGAAGAACACATCTCTAAAGCTATTATAGATGACTATATATCTGATGAAGAGCTCACCGTGATAGTTTCTGAGCTGAGAACGTTTAGGGAGATGAAAGAAGGATTGAGACGTAGCAGTAAGAAAACCATGGATTCTGAGATAAAAAAAACACATTATTAGAAGCGGGAACGTCTTTTCGTAAAATGTTTGAAAAAACTCAGAGTGCCAACAAGCGTGATGAAAAACGTGATGAAAAACGTGATGAAAAGCGTGATGAAAAGCGTGATGAAAAAAATTCTAGCCCTATAAAAAATGTCGTTTCTAAAAATAACAGACCCGAAGAAGAGGGACTAATTGATCAAAAGTATCTAAACACCAAACGAAACATTCAGCAAAACAATATCACCGAGCGTGTAGATAAACGAATTATGCAAGGTGAACTCTCAAAGTGTTTAAAACCCATGACATCGACTCAGCGGGAGATGACGGAGGATATTCTTAGTGAGCTTAAACCTATTAAAAAGGGGGTTTAAGAGATTTCAACTGCGATAGCGAGGAACGAGTCCTTATCATTTCATCAGTTTCCAAGTATCAAGATGCTGGAGCCTGAAGTATCTCAAACTCAAGAAACCAACTTTATTGGTCCTATTGCGGAACAGTACTTGAGAAAGTTTGCATCAAAGGATGGTGTTGACAAGACGTATGGGATATATGATAAACATGGAAACTTTTTCATTGGTGATAAACCTATAACGATAGTCGATGACAGTATAGTTATTGGAGATAAAGAGTATGATGGAACACCCGGTCTATGGGAATTATTGGTAAGTAAAGGGCCGGATGATAAGGTTTACACATATCAAGACTATGATACGTATGCTGATATAATTTACAACACGAACACATTAAACAGGGGGAATAATCCTAATGTTAATCAACCAAAAGCGAGTAAGAGTTGAAAGTGGAAAAATCTCTTGAAATATATTTGGGAAGATCGATTGCAGCACCAACAGTTTGGGGAAGGGGTGGGAAAACCATCACTGTTGGCAAGCATGAAGGCTGGAAATACCGGAGTAAAGGATGCGATAGTATTAATTTTAAATCAGTTAAAGAGTCAAAAAGTAGTAAACAACGATACATTTAAAAAAAAAAATTCACAACTATAAAACAGCATGTTGATTATAAAAAATCGCGGTTTTAAACGTCGGTATGTTATTGGCGGCTCCGGAATCCTTGATTATGTTGCGAGTATGCTTTCAAGAATGTTTTCATCTACAGCAGCAAAAGCTATAGGAGATGTCAGCTTAGGTATTGCTAGAGAAGGGTCAAAGAAGGCTTAACAGATAGAACAAAAAGCGGCTATTGATGCGGGTACAAAATTTGTTGAAAGGGGGGGGGGGTGACCAAAATGCTCGCCCCAAAACAAAACCATAAAGAAAGGGCAAATAAAATCTTTAGTACATTTCAACGGGTGTGACTCCAAATCACCAGGCACAAAGCGTCAAAGCCTCGCCAGGGGCTTGGAAACCGTGTCAAAACAACAACTGCTTAATTAATGGTTCAGGTGCCAATCAAAATGCTATAGCTATACAGGATCTTGTTCAAAAGTTGAAATAGATTCTGAAAAGTATTAAAATGAGTAAAAGAAATCAAAATTCTATTAAAAAACATGAGTATTCTAGATTTTAAAAGAGTTGACTATCCCAAGTATCAGTCTTCGTCTATCAACATTAAAAATGCGGTGATAAAACTGAGTGGTGAAGATGAGGCGGGAGCTGTTCAAAAGGGTAAGTATTCCGACTCAGTACCTATCACGTTGGTAGAAAAGCATCTGAACAAGATGAAAGAAATAGAGAAAAAAGTGAATGAATACCTAGTAGATGAGGAAAGTCTGGATAAGGTAACGCTTGTATATGGTAATAGGATTTATCCAAGGATTAAGAAAAATATGGGATTAAAGGTCAATAGGGTAAAATACGTTAAGCTTAGGAGCATATACCTCGCAGGTGCAAAGGTAACCCCACAACTATATCTGACTTATGGTAGTTAAATTTCTTTTGCTCTCGTAAATGAGCTAAACAAATTATCTTGTTATTTTAAAAAATGAGTAATCTAGACATTCTAAATTTTACTGAGGCATCTATAAAAGATGAAAGTATTGAATCATACAAACACAAAGAGTATGAGCCTGTTACTGGGGCAAGTCTAAACAATCCTGGTGGTGAGATCAGAATCAGCATCGAGACGCAAGATATATTCACACATCCGAGTGAGTCTTATCTCCTTGTCGAAGGTAGACTCACAGGTGGCTAATGACGATCTATATGCTGATGACGCTTTCGTTTCTCTAACAAACAATGGAATTATGTATTTGTTTAGTAACATCAAATATCAGATATATTCGTAAGATATTGAATCTATCAATTCTACGGGACAGGGGACTACCATGTTAGGTTTGTTAAAATATCCCGATGACTTTAGCAAAGTCAGGGGTTAAATCAGCTGTGGTATAAAGACACGGCGGCTGCTGCTCATCTCGAAGATACAGGGTTTGGTATTCGACAACTGTACATCATTCAATCTCCAGATCCTAAAAGAACCTTTAGTTTCAGGATACCTCTCAAGCATATCTTCGGATTTTGTGAGGAATACAATAAAATCCTGTATGGGATGAGGCAAAAGTTGACCCTCACCAGAAAGGGTAATAATGATGCAATTTTCCGCTTAGCAGCTGCAGGGGCTGGTAAAGTAACTCTTGATAAGCTTTCATGGTTTATGCCACACGTGCTACCAGTTGATGCTGAAAAGTTTCAGCTATACAAGACGATTTAATCTAAGGTGACTCTACCGGTTGGTTACCGAGTGAGATAATGTGAAAACATCACCGTCCCTCAGAGCACCAGCTTTACCTGGAGACTGGGTGTCAAGTCTTCACCAGAAAAACCTCGTTGGATTATTGTTGGATTCCAGACCGAAAAAGATAACAATCAGGTGAAGAATCCGGCTATCTTTGACAACGTTAATGTGAGTAACAATGCAAATGTACCCGCGGATACACAAGCATTTGCTCTAGTCATCTCAAACAAGATGCGATCATTTCAGTCAGACGGAGAGAAGATGAGTGTTATCTATTAAGGGAGCTCTGCGACCTCCTAACCAAAGAAATCTTGAAAACGACTTAAAGAAAATGTATTTTAGATATAAAATGACAACCAAACTATCAGTACTAAGACAGATCTTGAAAAACAACAAAATAGAAGGCTACTTTCGCTGCAACAAACCTCAATTGATAGAGCTGTTGGAAAAAAGAGGTATTCTACCTGAGGAGGTTATGGAGTCGCAGACGCAACTCAAGACAATCAGAAACAACCCGAAGCACGTGACATTAACGGATGTCACATTAGAAAATGAGCATAAATTTCCATCCATCTACAAGGCAGGTCTTTTCATCAAAAAGTCACCAAGAACCATCACATTTTGGAATAATATGGTTTGGAATAAAAAGTACCTAGTTAAAGTTGAGGAGGGGGAGGATAAAGACTTCGTGCCAGTTCGTGACAAATCGGAATAGGTTATTTACATATGATGTAATATATACATCATATGTAATGCTGAGCACTTCGTGCCAATCTTGATGAGAAGCTGAAAAATTTTTTTTTTATGAAAATGACTTAAAAAAAAATATATCTCTAATAAAAATGGATATGTTCAAGAGAATCGGTAGCTTTGAATGCTGTATTGGGTGTAACACCTTAGTTTATCAAACACGCAGCAACACGTGTGACGCCTCAGTTTATTAAAAACAAGACCACACAATTTACTGAATGGCTTAGTGATTATGTTGAGCCACAAACCTTCAACCAAACATTGGATTAGATCAAAGGGCATGTGAAAAAGACATACAAGAAAGTGAAACCTTTTGAAGTTAAGGAAAGTAGGTCGGCTTTAAGAAGATTTACTACGCAATACGAGATTGAAGGAAGAAGCGATTACATTCCACAAACATTTTTAGATGCTGTAAGACCCGATGTTGTTGGACTTATTTCCGCGAACCGTATGACAAAAATTAAAGTAATACTTTAATGTAGGATGGAGAGAACTAGTATACTAACAGGTGATGTTATATCAGAGCCTGCATCATTTCACTCTAATATTGAGATTAATCTAGAAGGAACAGATGCGAGTGATCTGTATACCACAATGACTGAAAGGATTATGGAAGCAATATCAAACTTTCAAAGACAGGGTAGTAACTTGGACTTCAAAGAGATCATCAGTCTGGAGATTCATACTGCGAGGTTAATCTTATATTCCACTCCCCCAAAAGCTTGCATCGAAAAAGGCAACCACAAACATGAAAAACGAGGATGACATGTGCTTTATGTCGAGTGTATTGCGAGCGTTGAATCCTATCGAAAAGCATGCAGAACGTATCGATAAATCACTAAAGGGTCATAAAGATCTCTTAAATATGAATGGTATTGAGTATCCGGTTACCCTAAAGGCGATAGATAGGTTTGAAAGACAAAATGCCACCATCTCTGTCAATGTCTTCGGATATGAAAATGGAGACATCTATCCTCTTAGAGTTAGCAAGCATGAGCATGAATCTGTTAAGCCTCGCCAGGGGCTCGGTAGCGAGGGACGAGCCCTTAAGCCTCGCCTGAGGCTCGGTATCAACCTTTTACTTATAGATGATGGGGGAAAAACAACACTTCTGTCTCATTAAGAGCATGAGCAGATTGTTGTCCGCCCAATCGAGAAAAAAACGAACATACAAGACATTACTGTCTCCGTTGCTTTAACTCATTCATCACAGAGGATTTCTTAAGTAAGCATAAAGAGTAGTGCGACTCCAATGGTGCTGTAAAGATTGAAATGCCGAAAAAAGGATCAACCTTAAATTTTAAACACTTTTTCAAGTCAATGAGAGTGCCCTTTATTGTGCATGCTGACTTTGAAAGCTTTACACAAAAGTTGGATACTGCTCAACCCTACCCCTACGATTCTTACACCAAACAGTATCAAAAGCCTACACCTAGTGGGTTTTGTTACAACATCAAATGCTTTGATGATGAGGTTTACAAAAGGATTAACCTCAAGCAAAATCCAGTCATTTACACGAAGCAAACTGAAGATGAGGATGTATCTCAGATCTTTGTTGACAACCTGGAACAAAGCATTACAGACATCTACACAAAATGTGGACGTGCTAAGATGATCATCTCCAAAAAACAGCAAAGAGATTTCGAGAAGGAAACAGTATGCTGGATATGTCAAGGAGTTTTTGATAAAAATGATAAGAAGGTAAGAGATAAATGCCATTTTTCTGGTACGTACAGAGGAGCTGCTCATAACGATTGTGTCTCTCAAGTACCGAAAACCTAAGTTTACCCCCGTTGTTTTTCACAACCTGAGTGGGTATGACTCCCACCTACTCATTAAGAACTTAGGCAAATCCGAGGGTAATATTAACTGCAACCTTTATAACGAAGGAAAATACATCTTATTCACCAAACAGTATGTAATTGACCATTATACTGACAAAAAGGGGGAAGAAAAGGAAGTCAATCATGAGCTGCGGTTTATTGACAGCTTCAAGTTCATGGCTTCTAGTCTAGATAAACTGGTCGGTTACCTTCAGAAAGATCGATTTGTAAACTTTGAATGCGGAGCGTCGGGGACTTTGTGCCAAAGTTTGGAAAGACCTTCACAGTCTGAAACATATGTTGAGGTTGTACCAACTCCGAAAGAAAAAAATAAGATACGTAAGTGGTACAATTGGTTGGCTGGTTATATACCAACTCCTCCGAAAATAATTTCGAGTACATTCAACTCATTCAAGGAGAAGATTTAAGGTTTGTTTAAGAAGCAAACAAAATATGTAGTAAAGGAGAGTAGGTCGGCTTTAAGAAGTGAAGGTAAGCAGTTGAGTTTGCACAAAGTGCCCGGCGCTTTGCGCTGCTAACACGTAAGGGTGTCTATCCATATGATTACGTCGATGGTCTTGAAAAGTTGGCTGAAACGCAGTTACCTCCAAAAAACGAGTTTTATTCCAAGCTGAGTGGCGATGACATTTCGGACGAAGACTATGTACACGCACAACAGGTCTGGAAAGAGTTTAAATGTAAAATAATGAGAGACTATCACAATCTGTATCTCACGTCAGATGTAATGCTTCTGGCAGATGTATTTGAGACCTTCCGTGATGTATGCTTAACAAACTATAACCTAGACCCAGCCTGGTACTACACGGCACCGGGTTTGGCTTGGGACGCTGCACTAAAGCTAACCAAGGTTATGCTAGAATTGATAAGCGATCCAGACATGTTACTCATGATTGAAAAGGGGATTACAGGAGGCGTTTCAACCATCATGACACGGTATGGAAAGGCCAATAATAAAAACATGGGCGATGAGTTTGACCCTAAAAAAGATAGTACGTATCTACAGTATCTGGATGCAAACAATCTGTATGGATGGGCCATGAGCAAGCCTCTACCCACAAGTGGTTTAGAGTGGATGAGTAAAAGTGAACTCGAGGATTGGAAACAGGAGACATGCATACTCGAAGTAGATTTAGAGTATCCCAAAGACTTACATGATTTACATAACGACTAGCCTCTAGCCCCAGAACGAGTCACTGAAAATAAGGTTGAAAAACATATCCCTAATCTCAATAACAAAACTAAATACGTAGTGCATTACGAAAATCTAAAGCTCTATGAAAGCTTGGGTTTTAACAAAGATCCATAAAGGTATCAAATTTATTGAAAGTACTTGGCTCAGACAGTACATTGAATTCAACACATCTCTTCGAGCTAAAGCAACCAATGACTTCGAAAAGAACTTTTTTAAGCTCATGAACAACTCTGTTTTCGGAAAGACTATTTAAAACATCCGAAACAGGGTTGACATAAGACTAGTCAACAACGAAACAAAGGCCGTAAAATTATCTGCAAAGCCACACTACAAACATTGTACCATATTTGACGAAAATCTCGGAGCGGTACATATGAAAAAGACCAAGATTAGGTTTGACAAGCCGGTTTACTTGTGGATGTGTATTTTTGACCTGAGCAAAACCTTGATGTATGAATTTCACTACTACTATATCAAACCTAACTACATTTTGGACGCTTATGGCACGTCCGGCTGTAAGCTTTTGTTTACTGACACTGACAGTTCAGCATACGAGTTTCAAACTGAGGACTTTTACGCAGATATAAATGAAAATGTAGAACAAATGTTTGATACCAGCAACTTCCCAGCTGATCACCCATCTGGTATCAAGTCTGGCGTGAACCAAAAAGGTTGTAGGAATGTTTAAGGATGAATGTGGTGGAAAGATTATGCATGAGTTTGTAGGACTAAGAGCTAAGCTTTGCAGTTATTGTATGTATGAAGGTAAAGAAGAAAAAAACGGTGCAAAGGTGTTAAGCAGAGTGTGGTCAAAAGGGAGATTAGCTTTGATGACTACAAGACCTGTCTGTTAAGTCGAAAAGAGCAGTTACGAAAAATGAATATAATACGCAGCCACGGTCATGAAATATTCATTGAGGAGGTAAACAAGATAGCATTGAGCGCAAACGATGACGAGCGGGTCATTCAGGAGGATGGGGTGCACACGCTGGCCTATGGACACTGGCTCTTGGGGTTTAAGGGAGCTCTGCGACCTCCTATCGGGCTCGCACGCTTGCCTGACCGTTAAGAATTTGGGGAGCGAATTTAGGTAGAATCATACATTGATGTAACCGTTACCTTGAAACGATGGCCATTTTCTCGATTCCTCAATGGAGAATCGAACGATTTTCATGTTTTTCATGTTTTTTTATGTGTTTTCAACTTTCTGTCCCAGAACCGGCAATGTATATCTACCTGTAGGCAAATAATAGGGGTACCCGAGCTTGCTGTAGTGAAATGTTAGAGGTACCCGACGGTACTGTAGTGGAATACACGGGGTATGCGATGGTGCTGCAGTGGAATACACGGGGTATGCGATGGTGCTGTAACGGAATGCACGTGGCATGCGATGGTGCTGTAGTGGAATACACGGGGTATAAGATGACACTGTAGCGTAATGCACGGGGTATACGATGGAACTGTAACGTTATGCACGGGGTATGCGATGGTGCTGTAGCGTAATGCACGGGGTATGCGATGGTGCTCTAGCGTTATGCACGTGGTATGCGATGACGCTGTATCTGAATTCACGGGGTATGCGATGACCCTGTAGCAGAATGAACGGGGTATGCGATGATGCTGTAGCGTAATGCACGGAGTATGCGGTGGAACTGTAGCGGAATGCACGGAGTAAAAGATGGCACTGTAGCAGAATAAACGGGGTATAATATGGCACTGTAGCAGAATTCACGGGGTATAAGATGGCACTGTAGCAAAATGCACGGGGTATAAGATGGCACTGTAGCAGAATTCACGGGGTTTGCAATGATGCTATAGCGGAATTCACGTGGTATGTGATGACGTTATAGCGGAATTTACGTGGTATGCGATGACACCATAGCGTAATGCACGGGGAATACGATGACGCTATAGCGGAATGCACGGGGTATGCGATGACGCTATAGCGGAATGCACGGGGTATGCGGTGACGCTATAGCGTAATGCACGGGGTATGCGATGACGCTATAGCGAAATTCACGTGATTTGCGAGGTGTTTCAGCGGAATGCACGAGGTATGCGATGGTGCTGTAGCGAAATGCACGTGGTTTGCGATGGTTCTGTAGCGGAATGCAGGGGATATGCGATTACTGTAGCATAAATCACGGGGTATAAAATGGTAAAAAAGATTGTACTCTAGCGGAATGCACGGGGTATATGATTGCTGTAGCGTAAAACACGGGGTATTAGATGGTACTGTAGCGGAATGCTCGGGGTATAAGATGGTACTGTAGCGGAATGCACGGAGTATGTGATGGTGCTGTAACGGAATGCGAGCGGTATGCGATTGCTGTATGGTAAAGCACGGTGTATAAGATGGAACTGTAGTGGAATGCTCGGGGTATAAGATGGTACTGTAGCGGAATGCACGGAGTATGCGATGGTGCTGTAAGGGTGTGCGAGCGGTATGCGATTGCTGTATGGTAAAGCACGGGGTATAAGATGGAACTGTAGCGGAATGCTCGGGGTATAAGATGGTACTGTAGCGGAATGCACGGAATATGCGATGGTGCTGTAAAGGAATGCGAGCGGTATGCGATTGCTGTATGGTAAAGCAAGGGGTATAAGATGGAACTGTAGCGGAATGCTCGGGGTATAAGATGGTACTCTTGCGGAATATACGGGGTATGTGATTGCTATAGCTGTATCGGAATGCACAAGGTATTCCATAGTGCTGTAGCAGAATGCACCTGGTATGCGATGACGCTGTATCGGAATACACGGTGTATTCGATGGTGCTGTAGTGTAATGCACGGGGTATGCGATGATGCTTTAGTGTAATGCACGGGGTAAGCGATTGCTGTAGTGGAATGCACGGGGTATAAGGTGGTACAGTAGCGTAAAGCACGGGGTATAAGATGGTGCTGTAGCGGAATGCACAAAGTATTCTATGGTGCTGTAGCGAAATGCACCTGGTATGCGATGACGCTGTAGCGGAATGCACGGGGTGTGCGATGATGCTGTAGCGGAATGCACGGGGTATGAGATGACGCTGTATGGTAATGCTTATTCTATACGAATAGTAGCGTAATGCACGGGGTATGCAATGGTGCTATAGCGTAATGTACGGGGTATGCGATGGTGCTATAGCGTAATGTACGGGGTATGCGATGAAACTGTAGCGGAATGCACGGAATATCTGATGGTGCTATAGCGGAATGCACGGGGTATAAAATGGCACTGTAGCCGAATGCATGGGGTATGCAATTACATTGTAGCGTAATGCACGGTGTATGCGATGATTTTTCAGAGCAGATGGTGTTGTAGCGGTATGCACGGGGTTTGCGATGACGCTATAGCATAATGCACGGGGTATGTGATGACGCTTCAGTGGTATGCACGTGGTATGCGATTGTGCTGTAGCGAAATGCACGGGGTATAAGATGGTACTGTAACGGAATGTCCGGGGTAGGCGATGGTGCTGTAGCGGAATGCCCAGGGTATGCGATGGTGCTGTAGCGGAATGTACGGGGTATAAGACGGAACTGTAGTGGAATGCACGGGGTATACGACGGAACTGTAGTGGAATGCACAGGGTATAAGACGGAACTGTAGTGGAATGCACGGGGTATAAGACGGAACTGTAGTGGAATGCACGGGGTATAAGATGGTGTTGTAGCGGAGTGAACTGGGTATTAGATGGTGTTGTAGCGAAATACACGGGGGTATGCGATGATTCTCTAGCTGAATGACCGGAGTATTTGACGTTTTTGTAGCGGAATATCCGGGGTAAAAGCTCTAACTGTCTAGGAATAACATGGTGTTGCCATCGTTCCGTAGCAACGCTTCTTTCCTATGTTGCCTCATTTGTACAAGTTTATCACTTGTAATTTATATCTAGTATTACTTCCAACAATCGGATAATGAAATGACTATTTGTGATTATGTTTTTAAAACAATGGGATTTCCTATGCTGTTATATATTGTTTTATATCATCGGTTATGTTTTTCATTTAATATATGTGAAGGTTAACTAAAACTTGCTCTAAATAAATCAAAGATGCAATATTACTTTCAATATAATGGCTTTGTTAACTTCTGAAACCGTGCAACAAAATGCAATAATTTATTCGTGAACATAGCGCCTTTTACCTTCAAAGAAGTTCTACATTTTAATTTTGTAAGGATCACAAAAGAAACATTAATCAACTTATCTGTGTTTGGTAACGGTAATTTTTCACTTGTATTAAGTTACTATCAGCTCTCAATGCCGTACAGGTTCTTATTTATTTGCCAAAACAGGAAGAAAAATGTTTAACAAAAGGTATGAATCAGTAGTGAAATGACGTAGTATATCAATTATAAACATTTCGGTGATTACAGGGTTTAAATGCTCGGCAATTGCGTTCATGTAAGGGAAGTTTAAATAGTTTTCATAAACATTACATGATCGTTAATATGCGAAACGGTAATGAGACGCGGTGGCAGTTATAATGGCTTTGATATCTCGCATTTGTAGATAAAATCAACATAAAGGGTTCTTAAAGGTACAATCAGTGACAATGTGGAGAGATCTGTATACTAACTTTATTATATAGGAAGAGGTTAAGTATACACGATTTTACAAAATATTTATAAAACAGTATAGTAAAAACGAAATTATTCTAATTGTTGGGTACAAACACAATGGCCGACATATTCATATACAGAATCACCACACACAGTGTATTAAGAAATATTGCAAAAAGAAAAGAACTAGCAAACTATTCTAGTCGATATCATAAAGTAAGAAATTTGTAAAAACAACCGATGGTGGGCTTTGTTGATTAGAAACGTGTGTTTTACAAACTCTGGAGTATATAGGGAATAGGAATAACGTATTAATTGTGCTGTTGAAAAATAAACATTTGATTTTTTAGAGATTAAATGAAATAGTAGCAGCGACTTCAATATAATTTAGATTCATATGTTGCCCACACTTTGTACAAACGACTGTCTAAATACTTAGTTGTAATATTTATGAATACGAACAATATCTGGACATTGTTACAAACAAATCACTGCGTAACTGTTTAACGAGGATGTGTGTATCTGGACACAAATTACGTGTGGAAACCGGACGATATGGACCGCAACGTGTCAATAGAGAAGATAGACAATGCTTATTATGAAGAAGAAGAAGAAGAATAGTTTATTTGGATTTAAACATACAGTTCATCGTCCATCAACATGATCATACATATATACAATATTCAATATACCATATACTTATAATGTGTTAATGCTTTAAGAGACATTGAAGATGAGTTTCATTTTATTTTAAAATGGGATCGTTACAAAGACATTAGGAAACGTTATATAAGCAAGTATTACACTAGAAACCCGAGTATGTGGAAATTGATTGAGTTGTTTTCATCAAATAAAAGATCGGTGTTAAGTAGTCAGAGATGCCTCTTGAGATCAGATTGACCTACATTTTTCCTTCTTTATCTATATAAAGCGGCCATTTTGTATTGAGGGAAAAATGAGTCGTGTTTTGAGACCGCTCTTGCGTAACCGGATCGAACCGGCGCAGACGAATACCGACGTTATTGCAGACGATGCTTTTTCCACGTTATACCAAATAGTACATACCGCCCGGGTTAAATTTATTAAAGCAAACGAATTGTCTTTATGAGTTTAGTAGGATAACGGACG
Organism: Mya arenaria; assembly: GCF_026914265.1. NCBI lineage: Eukaryota > Metazoa > Mollusca > Bivalvia > Myida > Myidae > Mya > Mya arenaria. Next base: position 15,022,312 of record NC_069131.1, on the reverse strand, counting down.
TTATTTTTAATGTTTAACTGCTTAGGGATATTTATTTTGCGGAGCTGCTTAAATCAGCTCAGCGAGGTTAAGTATGTATTATATTCATAACGAGTTTCAGTATGTCCGCATCTTATAGCAAACGGCAGAGTAACATGTTCAGACGTGTTTATCTATTTCAGAGTGTTGTGCAATCGTTTTCATTTAATAACCATGTTAGTAAAAAGTAAACTTCATTCATACTGCAGACACCAAACAGTCAACATCATCTCTTTATACACTGCGCTTTTACCTATATTTTATCTGAGTGCCCTAAATGTAAACTTCATTGCTACATCGGACACATTCGGAACTCCTCGGCCATTTTTTCAAAAACAACCTCGGATGTATGCCGGTACATCTGTTGAAGTAGTCCGTATTTTTTTGAATAAAAGCATTAATTAAATGTAGTGTTTAAGAGTTGTATTTATTGCTCTCAGTTTAAATTGATTGCCAGTGAAGTGTATTATTGCAAACATAATTACGATTCCCAAGAGTTAAGTAATAAATTTTAACTACTAAATAAGATTACTACGCGATCTATTTGCAGCGGACTTAAACGTACCACTTTTTAAGTATGTAAACCGTCCATATACATCCGAGGTTGTTTTTGAAAAAAATGGCCGAGGAGCTCCGAATGCATCGGACATTGAGCGTTAAACATCTAACAGCGAGGAAAGACGTCTTTTGGTAAGTGCACTAGTATATTATCAATTGTACAAATCGTCCAATCAGAAACCAGCATGTTATAGGATAGTAAACAATTCGTTCAGTCGCTGTTTAACCATCATAGAATTAACATAGGTATTTTAGTAGAGCGTTTAAACCACTTATTAAAGGTAGTGTTTACAAGCAGACGATACACTGCTCAATGACAATGTATTTGGTATTACCAATGTAAACAGAGTCTGACTCAATACAGGTAGTTTATGTATGGCTCGGAAAGATAGATTCCTTATTTCAAGTTATTAGGTGTAACTTTATAAATCAATGCATTGAGTCTCATGGAAAACAAAGATATAACAGTTTAAGCATTTATTTACAGCATATTTATAATACATAACATACACTACATATTTACAACAGTATATGGTATACATTCATGATATACATACAGTATTTAATATAACAAATTACCTATTCATCTAAATCACTCGCTTTAATCCAACTGTTGAATTTACGAGGGTAGAACTTCCACTTGACAAAATACTGTCGATTTAGTCCTTTGCCTTTCGTTTTCAATATTTTCTCAATTTTGAATGTACTGTTTGGATCGTACGAGATTCTCTGTAGCTCACTTTGATAAAATGTTCCTTTAATATCTTCATCTTGTAAATCATGTAGTCTATAAACAGGTAGTGTTCCTCTGTGGTAACGTTTATACACTCTAAACACTTCGCCACTAAATGTCTCGTCATACGCTCGAGTAAACGCAGTTTTCAGATGACTGATGCGAACGTAGGCGCCAATTTTAAATTTGAAAGGTTTAAGTTTCTTCTTTCTGGTGCTTTGGTTTTGTGAAAAATACGTTGCGAGTCGCACAGTTTCTTGATTGGTGTCTTTCATGTCCACAGGTCTCATCCCAATGGTTCGATGATAGGTGTGATTATAATTTTCTGCAAAATCTTGCAACACCGGTAGATATGTGGCCGTTTCCTTATACGAAAAATAGCGCATAAGGCGAGTCTTGATGGTAAGAATAGCTCTTTCAGATGTGGAAGCCTTGGTTTCGTTTTGGGTCGGAAAATATCGAACTTCTTCTTTCTTCATGAGATCTTGGACCTTTTTGGATCTAAATTCCTGACCTGAAAAAATAAAAGAACATGTACAGTATTTTGGCAACACCAAAACTATTGTCTATTTAACAACTGTTTTTAAATTTTAACTAATAATGAGTAAGGAAACATACCTTTATCAGTAATTAGTTTTGCAGGGGATCGTTCTGAAGAATCGAATATCTTTTGAAAGGCTTTAGCCACTTCCTCCCCGGTCTTGTATTTTAGAGGCTGTAACCACACGTACTTGGAGAATGTATCGATCACCAACAAGATGTATTTGAAACCTTGGTTCCAATCGGCAAATTTTACCATGTCGATTAAATCGGCCATCCATAGATCGTCTTTTCCGGGGCTCACGACATGATTTCTTTGAAAGCGTCTTCTAACCGGTTTATGAAGACTGTATGATTCCTGGTCGTGTAAGAAACGTCGTATTCGGTGCATGCCGATGTTAAATTTTCCTTCATTTTTCACCACTTTGTAAAGTTTCTGCGGTCCCGCAAATGCTGCTGCGTGTTCAGTGTTATAATATATATTCTTTAAATATTCCTTCCAATCATCCATGTTCACCGTGCAGTGTCCACAACACAAATGAACATTCAAAAATAATCGTATCTATTTATACTGCCTCCCCCTCGCTGACGTCAGTTTCATCCCCACTTTCTTCGGATAATGCCACATCGAATAAATCCTCAAAATATTTCTTGTGCTTTTTTACAACCTTTGATACCGCGGAAGTGGTGCTATGTCCCTTCGAAATCATTTTGTCTATTTGTGACATAATTTTCTTGTGCATGTCACTGTTTCCGAGCGGAAGAATATATCGATCGATCAAAAATTCGTATATATCCAAAAAAAACTTTTCGTCATAGGGTTGTATGCGCTCATTCGCTAATTCCCGCGCTTCGTTACTGTCCTCGCCATTGTCTATAAATTTGTTGTAAATTGTCTCATATTTTGACTCATTATTCGTACGGGCTTTCTTCCACAACTGTATATATCCCTCGCTCCTCTTGCTCGCTATCGCTCTTATCATCCTTGGGGCGTTTCTTAGACTCCCTGTGTTCGGGACACCAACCATTTTTAACGTGTCTCTGCACGTCATGCGTGGTATCAAATAACTGCCCACAATCGTCGCAAGCTTGTCCTTTATCCATATTTTCTGGCTCTTCCGCGATGTTATCCGTCTGAGTACTCGTTGATAAATGACCAGTACCTCGCAAATTTGCCTCATTTATAGTTTTTTCACCGGTCACGTGACTGATTGCATTCCCTTTCGTTGATGAACCGCATTTCAATCTTGCATTTTCTGGGGTAAACGGCTTTAAATACACCAATAAATGTTCGTAAGGATACTTCGTAGCCTTTGAAAACTGTTTCATGAATAGGTCAGATTGCCCGGGATACATTTGTCTGGCCAATGTCATCACTGATTGTTTATCCACGGGGTTATTAAATAGGACTAAATAATGGCTATTTCGGCGCTGAGTCTGGTCTTTGTTGCCAAATAAATTCTGGTTGATTGAAATCACGGATAAAGACCTGTGGTGGGAACCCTCTGTGAATAAATCTGTGACCCGCTTGTCCCTGCCAGCTTCGGAGAATAAATCGTCCAATATCAACAAGTTATTGATTCTCGAATCAAAGAAATCATCGTCTTCCAGATCGGTGGGAATGCCTTGAATAAACTCCACTCTCGGTAACACGGTCTCCTTGATAATCGAGTACAATGGCTGCCATCTTTTATATAGCCAAACTACGCGCTGAACGTTTGGCGTTATTTTTGTGTTATGATTTTGCAGCAAATCATTAACCATCGTCGTTTTTCCACAAGCTGTTGGCCCAAAGATCATCATAGTAAATGGATGTTGAAATACAACATTATTGCTGTCTTCTGATGGCTGCGGTAGTGGTGGCGGCGGAGAAGTTTGTATATTTACTGTATGTGAGGGCGGGAATAGTGGCGGCGCTCCTCCATGCGCTCCTTGTGCTCCTAAATGCGCGCCTCCATGCGCTCCTAAATGCGCTCATATATGCGCTCCTATACGCTCATGCTCTCCTGAAACTTCTACATGCGCTCCTATGCGCTTATGCGCTCCTCTATGCGCTCTTATGCGCTCATGCGCTCCTAAATGCGCTCCTGGGTGGGGGTAAATCTCTTCATAATGGAACTGTTTCTGGTGTCTTAACATATTGTATCTACTGCAAAACGATTTGTTACACACTGGGCAAGTAATATTATCCATGTTGATTCTTTCGAAGCTTTCTTACTAATGACGCGATACTGTTTATCACCCTTATTTATACCAAGTTTCAACCAATCAAATGCTTTCATCCAATTCTTAAAGAGTATAAAACGCATGTAGTTGTCAGAAAAAAGTCAGTTATATTCTGTGAGTCGAAACGATAAGACAGATATTTGGAATAATACAGTGGTAAAAATAATATTTTTATGTTGTCTCGCCTGGTTTTTGTAGTCTCGCCTGGGTTTTTTGTAGTCTCGCCTGGCTTTTATTGTCTCGCCTGGTGTCTTAATATTTTGTTTTGTAAAACAAGAAACAAATGCTGAAATATATGTTTTGTATTTGATGTATATAAACTCGAGACTAATATAACGAGTTTATTCTTTTTTCAGGACATGGCAGTTCACGCGTGCGAAGAGTGCGGGGCTAACTTCCCGAAATTGAGTCAACTACTCAAACATAGACGAGTGCAAAATCACTGGAAGCACAAGTGCGAGTCGTGTAAAAAGTCGTTTTCAAGAAAACAGAACTTTGATCGGCATATGGCGAGACACAAGGATGAAAGAAACCAGCACTGTCCAGAATGCCTCAAAGTCTTTAGGAGGGAAGATGCTCTAAACGAACATTTGCGCCAAGAGCATGGCTGGACAGGTGGAGCAAAACGACAACATACCGACCAGGAAGGTGGTGGGGCAGCTAAGCGAAGAAAGTTGGACGAAGAAGACCCGAAAACATTTTATAACATTGAGAAAGTAGCTGAACGAAAAATAGAAAAATTCAAAACAATGGCAACGTACTACAAAGTGTTTATGAAAGACTTAGAAGTAGAAGGACTGTCAAATATTTTGAAAACATTGAAACAGATGTTCCGGTCCATACTCGATACCATTACCGAGGACATACCCGAGACGGATCTAGTACGGATATCCATCGACAATCCGGAGTTAGATTTCCCCCATCACGCTCGAATGTATGCGGCGCGGCGAACTGACAGTGGACAAAATAGTATCGCAAATTGAACGAGTGCTCCAATCTTACTAGCAGTTGGTCGTAGACGAGGCGTTTCGCATTGACATTGTGCATGTCCAAAATCCTTCTGGAAAAGGGTATAAAAGAAAGCCATTTGTAGATTTAAACAAAATGCTACAAAACAAACGTAGTGTGATACAGATAAAGAACAATGACGAACTATGTTGTGCACGCGCCATTATAACAGCGATTGCGCAAATAGAGAATCATCCACAGTGGAACAGCATAAGCCTGGGTCGTGCGATACAGGGACAACTTGCAGAGACTTTGCATCAAAAGGCGGGTGTTCCATTACAAAGATGTGGCATTGAAGAAGTGAAGAAATTCCAAGCTGTATTACCCAACTATCAAATCCATGTGTTGTCAAAGGAGCACTTCAATGGTATTATATATGACGGCGTGGAAGGCGGTGAACCCATTTATCTCTATTATCACGATCAACATTTTGACGTTATCACCAAGATGACTGGATTTTTAAACCGAAGTTACTTCTGTGAAAGTTGTAAGAAGGGTTATTCTAACAAAGAGAAACATTATTGTAACAATCCATGTGTTTACTGCCACCAGTTACATTCAGAGGAAGAGGACAAATGGACATTTTGTTCCAAATGTAACAGGAATTTCAAGAGTGACGTGTGTTTTAAAATGCATTTAAAGACAAGTGATGCGGGCAAAAGTACGTGTATTACTTACTTCGAATGCGAGAATTGTGACCAAACTATTAATATGGATAGACACAAGAAAGCGCATGTGTGTCATGAAGTTTATTGCAAAACTTGCAAGGATTTTGTCACAGAAGACCACATGTGTTATATGCAGCCAGTAATAGAAAACACTTCGTCATGCGAACGGAACAAAATTAAAAAGGACAAGGTTGCTTCATACATATTTTTCGATTTTGAGTGTACGCAGGACGAACGATTGCAATGTGAACAAGGATACACTAAAGGACAGAATGGCAAATGCGGGAACTGCAATAAGTCTTGGTGCGGTTCTTTTGAACACAGACCGAACTTTTGTGTCGCCCAGAAAGTATGTGGAAAATGTCTGCAAAACCCAGTATCACCACAGTCAACTTGCCACGCATGTGGTAAAAATGAACAAGTGTTTCGAGGAACGGAGACTACAGATACCTTTTGCAAGTGGCTGTTCTCAGAGGAAAATGCAGGAGCCACTGTCATTTGTCACAATTTTAAAGGGTATGACAGCTATCCTATTCTCCAATATCTCAATGACAATGCCGTCCTGCCGAAAGTGATTACGACCGGCTCCAAGTACATGTCGATCGAGGTACCTTGCTGTAACATTCGGATGATAGATTCCCTTAACTTCATCCCAATGGCACTTGCTGCTATGCCGGGGTCTTTTGGTGAAACAGAATTGGCCAAAGGGTACTTTCCGCATTTGTTTAATCGTAAGGAAAACCAACAAGTTATATTACCCTGCCTACCGGACCTCAAGTATTACACGCCGGACAGCATGAAGCCAGAGGCTAGACAAGCTTTCCTGAACTGGTATACCGAAAACAAAAACACCGTGTTTGACTTTCAGAAAGAAATCTTACGTTACTGCCGATCCGATGTGGACATTTTAAGAAAGTGTTGCCTGAAGTTCAGGTCTTCGTTTATGGACTTAACCAAAAAGGGGGACAATAAAGTAATAGATCCTTTTGAGAAGTGCATTACGATTGCTTCAGCATGCAATCTCGTGTTTAGGACAAACTTTCTTGCTCACGAGAGCATAGCTATTATTCCACCACACGGGTATCGACCGGAAGAAAAACAGTCTGTAATGGCTTACCAATGGTTAGCATACATCTCACACCAAAATGAAATTAACATTCAGCACGGTAGAAACTATGGTGAGAAACAGATAGGCCCATACAAGGTAGACGGCTATTACGAAGAAAATGGCGACAAATTAGTACTCGAGTTTCATGGGTGCTTCTGGCACGGGTGTCCAAAATGTTTTTCCAAGACAACACTTAACCCAGTCAGCAACCTAAGCATGGGTGAATTGTACAACAGAACGATGGAAAAGAGAGCATTTATTGAGGAACAGGGTTTCAAATATGAATGTAAATGGGAGTGTGATTTCAAGAAAGAAATGGATACAAATGATGAAATGAAAGACTTTATTCATGCTTTGGAATTTGTAAGCCCATTAGAACCACGAGATGCTTTCTTTGGTGGACGAACGGAAGCTTTTAAATTGTATGAAGAGGCTACCGCCGATAAACAAATAAAGTACTACGATGTTACATCACTTTACCCCTGGGTAAACAAAACGGGGAAAATACCTCTGGGACATCCACAAATTATAACAGAAAACTTTCAAAATATTTCCGCGTATGAAGGCCTCATTAAATGCAAGGTTATGCCACCTAAATCTATCCACATACCCGTCTTACCTATGAAGTGTAATGGAAAGCTGATGTTCAGTTTATGTCGCCTGTGCACTGAGACCTATCAACAAGAGAAATGTCTTCACAGTGACACTGAGAAAGCGTTCGTTGGTACGTGGGTTACCGATGAGGTAAAAGAAGCCGTGGCACAAGGATACACCATAGAACATATCTATGAAGTGTGGCACTTTGATGAGGTCTCCCAGTATGATCCAGAGACAAAACAGGGTGGCCTTTTCACCGAGTATGTAAATACATTCCTCAAAATAAAACAGGAGGCGAGTGGTTGGCCAGACTGGTGCGTGAATGAGGAAACAAAACAAAGATATATTAAAGAGTACTACGAAAAAGGAGGCATTCTACTCGAATATTGTAAAATCGTTAAGAATCCAGGGTTGCGTTCACTAGCCAAGTTAATGCTTAATTCTTTTGGGGAAAGTTTGGACAGCGAACAAATCTCACGCAATCATCCTATATATCTGACCCTCTTGAATTCTTCGATATGATGACTAGTGACCAACAAAAGGTGAAAAATATACACTTTGTCAACAATGAATCTGTCAAACTAGAATGGGTGTACAACGATGACTTTGTAGAGCCCTCCGCAAGAACCAATGTCATAATTGCGGCATACACCACATCACAAGCTCGATTAAAGCTCTACAGTTATTTGAAGCCTTTGGATACACGAATGACCTACTGTGACACTGATTCGTTGGTGTTTACAACACGCCCGGGGGAATGGGAGCCCCCTCTCGGTGATTATTTGGGAGATCTAACTGACGAGGTGCCAAGAAATACCATTACAGCGTTCGTTACTGGGGGGCCAAAACATTACGCGTATTCCCTTAGGCATCCGACAAAAAACGGACACACTTCAATTTGCAAAGTGCGGGGCATTACTCTGAACTTTAAAAAATCGCTAGATATCAATTTTCAAACGGTTAAAGACATGGTCACTGGAAAGGGCAATGACTGTGTGACGGTGATAGACGAAAACAAAATAGCAAGAAACCCCTCGACAGGACATATCATAACTAAACGAGAAAATAAAGACTATAAGATCGTGTTCGATAAACGTGTCATTGGAAAAGAATACCGAACACATCCATATGGATATTAAATTATGAAATACCTTTGCTGTACATGTACATATCAAGTAATTGTATTATAAATTCATATTGTTTATAACGTTTTATGTGTCACATTGTTATTACATTTAACGTGTTGTCATACAAATACACTGTTTTAATGTTGCTATATGCTGTTATGCATATATGTAAATAAAAATATTAAAATGATTCAAGTTTTGTTCAATTCACTGATTTGCAAATGTTTACTTCCTGAAGCGACAGAGCATGTTAACCTCATTTGACCTCAATACAATAATAAACACCACCAACAGAATGAGTTTTAGCCTGGTTCTCACGTATGTACATTCCTGAGCGATGAAGTGTTAACCTGACCAAGCTGGTAGTTTACTATCGTTCACCGCTGATTTAAGCGGTTAGTTATCTGTTGTACGTTGTATCTTATTCAAGTTTGACAGTATTATTGATTATGCTTTAATAAAGAGGATTGCACAATCGATTGAAATACATAAACATGTATGGACATGTTGAAACTCGTTATGAATATAATACATACTTAACCTCGCTGAGCTGATTTAAGCAGCTCCGCAAAATAAATATCCCTAAGCAGTTAAACATTAAAAATAACGTCCGTTATCCTACTAAACTCATAAAGACAATTCGTTTGCTTTAATAAATTTAACCCGGGCGGTATGTACTATTTGGTATAACGTGGAAAAAGCATCGTCTGCAATAACGTCGGTATTCGTCTGCGCCGGTTCGATCCGGTTACGCAAGAGCGGTCTCAAAACACGACTCATTTTTCCCTCAATCCAAAATGGCCGCTTTATATAGATAAAGAAGGAAAAATGTAGGTCAATCTGATCTCAAGAGGCATCGATTGTGTACATATATAAGCAAAGCTAATGAAATAAGAAATTCGCTTATAAATACTATCCTTTCATTACACTTGTTTGTATTAATATGTTTTGTTTCTATATTATTTGTATTTATTTACAAACCTCTTGTGTTATAATTTTTTGTATGGATGAGAAAAAATATGTTTAAATCCAAATAAATCATCTTTCTGTTCTGTTCTGTTCTATTTAATAATACGCATGCATCTATTAAAGGGACAATATACCAGATGGTCAAACAATCGAAATATACGTGTTTTTTTCTAAACTAGCTTTAATGTGTCAGTACTAATTAAAATGTGGCCGATTAAACACGATGTAAAGATTATAGGCAACTATTATGTCGTCTCACACGCTGTCTAAGCTGAGTTTCTAAGTTTAAAAATAGTACATAATGTTTTCACACACACATTGCAAGTCACGTGATCACACACTAACCTGTTTTTGACAATTGTCTTGTTTTCTTGCTTATGTATCATGTGGTGTCTAGTCCCTTTCAAACATGCGATACCCGTTTAATTCTCAATTATATAGATACAGTTTAATACAACACGAATGCAAGAACATTGTAAAAGCATCTGTTATATATGTTTTAGTGTTTGATATCCAATCACTTACGAAAAGTAGTGTTTGAGTTGTGTTTTGCCAAAATGTGGGAGAAGTAAGTGCATACAAAGTATCCCCGCACACCACTTTGGCCCAAAATAGTGCACAATATCGAATGTTGTATTCGCACTAGTCGTACTTCTCAAAGTTTTGCTGCCAAATCAAAAACTAGTACATTTCCCGAAGAGACATAATGCCTTTAGATTCATGATCATTACATTCTTACCAATTGAATACATTTTTAAGTTTTACTATTAAATGTTAATGTATAAGTTTCTCATGATAAGGAATGGTTTCAGGTGACAAACAGATTCATCACTTTGCAACTTATTTTATTTAAAAAAAAGAAACTAGCATTTGTGTTATGAGAAAGTGGATCTTAGCCAGTATGTTTGTGCTACTTTATTGAATCTTTCAATTTTTGAAAATATAATATTTTAAGACCACAAGCCATTGTTGATTTGATAGTCTAGAGCTTTTTGAAACAAACATACATTTTTTCATCTTTTCGTAAGACTTCTTTATAAAAATGTAAGTTGAATTTCATCTCCGATATAAAAACGTCCTTCGTAAATCAGCATAACTCAATCATAGTACAAAACATATCGCAAGAAAGAATGTTTAAGTCTTTAAATAAACATTTAAAGCGTTTTAGCTTCTGGTCTTCCCCACCCACTTGGTGTTGTTGAACGCTCTAAACAAATGCAATTAGTTATGAAACTTATTTACATGCATTTGGGCATCCGATTATAAGAACTGATGTAACGACCGTTAGCCAAACAAAAAAAGAATAATTTCCCAGCAAAATAAAAAGTATATTATTGAAAATCTAACCGACTTCAGTTCAGCAGTTCATGTACATGAACTTAACGCATTTTTGCACGATTCATTCATAAAAAGGACTACTCACCAACTTATATTTTTTTAAACAAAACTCGTGGTTTTGTGGGGGGTTTTAAAAAATACTAGACACATCTTTTGTGAGTTCTAGATGAGTATTTGGTGATATCAATATTTATATGAAAATATAAAAATAAAATGACATATTCAAATTTAGTACGTCAAATGTTTGGATTTCAAGTTTATTTGTTAAAGTTTCTCAAAATTCGATCGGGCAAAAGGGGGCATAATTTTTTCATTTATTTAAAAAAAGATTCCCCTGTTGATTCTTATCTGTTTATTACGTTTATTCCGCATTAAAACAATTTGCACTCGACCTTCGTTATGACTGTACATACAACTAGTGACTATATATGACCTTTATGTGCATGCTTTGCACAGTATACAATTACGTTTTATTAATTTTCATTTTTTAATCGTTACATGTTTAGTTTAGACATATCTCGATTTACGTGCGATGCACTGAGTGGACGGAAATAGTATTGCAACCATCAATTTAACAAACACAAAAAATAAAATTACAACGAAGTACAATTTGTTCACTTTCATTTCGTGATCCTTGTTATTTTTTTCAATATAAATAGACAACTTGCGTTTCGAAAAGAGGAAGATAACTCAACTTTTTCAAATCTAAAATAAATACAGATGTAGTGAGATACTTAACGAATAGTTTTTGAAACATGATATTTTCCTTTCAAGTGTTCTTATGTAACTTTTGAACTGATTAATAAAAGTATTTAATTTAAGACGTTATCAATTTGAAATAAATTGAAAAAGAGGATGTAACAGTTTGCCATTTTCACCTAAAGAGACTCTACTACGTTTTAAAATAAAAATCATATGACAAATGTTATGTGAAAGAAATAGATTTATTTGTTTCCCATATAAATCACAAGGCAATACAATCAAGAAATTAATCGGACGACTAAAATATGATTCTTGAAAAAAGCCAAAACTTATGGCTTTATTATATATATATGTGTGCTATCACATGACATGATTTTCACCCACGCACATTTTTTTTATTTTGTTTGTGGTGACAAAAATACAGCCATTTTTCATAACCCATAAAATTATCTCGGAATCGCCGAGGGTCTTTGTCTTCTGATTCAGAGACCAATGACGACGCTTCAAAAACGTCGCTGGATATTTTTTCCCTGATATGTTATCCATTACTTCCATTGTTGGACGGGCATCTTGCTCTACAACTGATTAGACAGTATCCATATCTTTGTCAGACCCTGCCGAAATCAGCCGGCCATACAGTGGCTCATCTCTAACGCTCATCCTTCTTTCTTTTTTTCGATACCCCTTTGATAAAAGCACGGTACAAAAAAGCTATTCCCCGATGCACATTGTCTAGATCTGTTTTTCTTTTCATGTGTTTTCAGCCATAATTTAGTCGGTATTAAATGCTATGAGGACCCCCAGAAACGTTCTTAACTTCTTTTACAGGTTGCAAACGTATTCAAATTGGATAAAAGAAAATTCAATAACCTTTCAATTGGTATGCTGTACTTTTATGTAAATGCGACTGTCAGTTAAATTACCAAGTAAGGAAATCGTATGTAGTGTGTTTAATATCGACAAACAGAGAAGACAATCGCGTTTTTAGCATTCTTAGCTTTGTGTGACTCTAATACGTTGTGTAACAAGTGTTGTGACTTCTTAGATATTCCCATTTATCTTTATCTATTTTTTTGTTTGGGTTCAAAGCGGCAGAAATATGTGAACCTTCACCAAGCTTCCTGTTTTGTTCATCAAACTGAAACTTTCAAGAACACGGCTGTTTAAATAGCCTCGCCAAAATGAATATTCTAGCATACGTATTTTATCTTTCTATCATTTAATGGGTAAAAATTGACTGTATTAACAGACAGCTAAAAAAATAAAACGTTTTGAGATAATTAATTTGTAGCTGCATGTTCTCATTACCATCGGTACACCATAATACATCAGTTTCATGACACTGATAACACAAACAAATACTTTTCATGTTTAAAGAAAAAAGATTTCAGAAATTAATTCAGTTGATCACTCTTAAGCAACACAAGGTGAACAACAATGTTAAATATTATTGATCATCATCATCAACATCATCATCATCATCATCATCATCATCATCATCATCATCATCATCATCATTCCTCAAATATGTAACAAGTCTCTCCGGAGGTCTGTTCAAATGTTAAGAACGGGTATATATTAAAACTTTGATAAGATGGGTATACTGTTGAATTTTCAACAGCCTGCTTGTAACTCCATATAGTATTTTGGTAGATTAATTATTTTTCAGTTTGGTAACAATCTGTAAAACTATGACTATGTAATCCAAATCAGAGCAGACAAGGGCACCTGGATAAGAAAAACAATACCAAACGTTTAGGACGCTTTACTCTGTATATTATTTAATGATAGCCATGGGTAGAATGGTTAAACATAGAAATATCAGGTATATTCGACTTGTCATACAAAAGGTTAATCCTTGAACGTGTTGGCTGTTAAATACATATTTATATAACCTAGGTGGACTAACAGTAGAGACATTGTTATATGAGTTTTTCTTTTTAATAACTGGAATCTTTTACCTCTAAAGTTAAGCAGTGTTAGCACCAGCACCACATTTCAAATAAAACGTTAGCTATTGTAAGCATAAACATATCCATGAATAAACAACAATAAAACTTTCGAAATAAGAGATAAATATTCTTTGCTTCTAAGCCGATAAAAAACGTTCTGAACAATATTTTGCTTATAAATCGTATTAGTTCTGCGTTCTACATAATATGTGATAAACTACAAAGTAGAGGTATTTCACAGCCATCAATGAATATTTTATTGTACAGGTACAGTAACATTGTATATCACAACTGGTTGAGAAACAAGCGAGCGCTTTAATCTCCCTGTAAATTATTTTATTGCAACATGGTAAAAAAAATCTCCATAAAATAAAAATAAATTCGCCCTTTTTAATTAATTAAAGCCGACACTGTCTGGAGGGTGAGCTCCAAGCCCCTTCAGCCCACCCCAAGCATTTAATTTAAAGATATTTAATTTAGGGTCAGGGGAAAAGGTCGCGCAATTTGAGCCGAGACTTACGCCCCTCTCTAACATAAAAGGCTTGATAAAAACCTGACCATATCTGATGTATCTGAATCGACATCAATCCAATAACAACACTTCCTTGTCAAGATAAGAAAATGCAAATTACCCTTTAACTTATCACAATATATACAACATTTAATTAAGCACTATACAATTTAAATGGAGCAATAGCAGAAAATGTATGCGATATGTAAATATACGACGAAATAATCATACTTTTTCAAAAAAGAAATATCAGCAATTAACAATATATTTCTTACTTTTCTATGAACTATTAATTTTGCTTCATCATTCTAGGAACGCCAACTTCTAGTGGCCATTCTTCTGCCCATGTATTCGTCTTGTGATATCCATCTCCCTCTGTGAACTGATAAAAATAGTTATCACGTGATAATAGTGTGCACATCTCTAATCTGATACAGAGAATGTTCAAGTGTAGTTGACAAACTTGATAACTGGGTGTTTCGAAAATCAAGCTTGTTAACGTTTTTGACCCGCATGAGTGTTTAAGATACTCAGAAAAATATTTGATTTCGGCAACTTTTCTATCTAAAATAATTTTAACTCAGGCCTGAATAATTCATTGCTCCAATAAAAAACTAACACTTTTATGCATATAAGACCATTCTCTGACTAGCACATTAGACTAACTAATAACAATTAAGCTTAAGTATCTAGTGCCTTGGTACTCAAATAATAAATGGACATGCGAGTTTTAAAGAAAGAGGATATGAACCTACGTTGCGCCTATTGTCATTGTACTCAAACAACAAATGACCATGCGAGTTGTATGGAAAAAGAAGTGGAGCCTGCGCTAAATCTAGAACCCTGGAACACAAATAACAAATGACTATGCGAGTTGTAGGGAAAAAGAAGTGGAGCCTGCGCTAAATCTAAAACCCTGGAACACAAATAACAAATGACTATGCGAGTTGTAGGGAAAAAGAAGTGGAGCCTGCGTTAACGCTGGAACCCTTGAACTCTAATAACAAATGAACATGCGTGTTGTAGGGAAAGAGAAGTGAAGCTTGCGTTAACGCTGGAACCCTGGAACTCAAATTACAAATGAGCATGCGAGTTTAATGGAAAGAGAAGTGGGGCCTGCGCTAAATCTAGAACCCTGGAACTCAAAAACCAAATGTCCATGCGAGTCGTGGGGAAAGGGAAGTGGAGCCTGCGCTAAATCTAGAACCCTGAAACTCAAATAACAAATGACCATTCGAGTTGTAGGAAAAAAGGAGTGGATCCGGCGCTAACGCTAGAACCCTGGAACTCAAATAACAAATGACCATGCAAGATGTAGGGAAAGATAAGTGGAGCCGGCGCTAAGTCTAAAATCCTGGAACTCAAATAACAAATGACCATGCGAGTTGAAGGGAAAGAGAAGTGGAGCCTGCGCTAACGCTACGCTAGAACCATGGAACTCAAATAACAAATGACCATGCGAGTTGTAGGGAAAGGGAAGTGGAGCCTGCGCTAGCGTTACGCTAGAAACCTGGAACTCAAATTACAAATGACCATGCGAGTTGTAGGGAAAGGGAAGTTGAGCCTGCGCTAACGCTACGCTAGAACCCTGGAACTCAAATAACAAATGACCATGCGAGTTGTAGGGAAAGAGAAGTGGAGCCTGCGCTAACGCTACGCTAGAACCCTGGAACTCAAATAACAAATGACCATGCGAGTTGTAGGGAAAGAGAAGTGGAGCCTGCGCTAACGCTACGCTAGAACCCTGGAACTCAAATAACAAATGACCATGCGAGTTGTAGGGAAATATAAGTGGAGCCTGCGCTAAGTCTAAAACCCTGGAACTCAAATAACTAATGACCATGCGTGTTGTAGGGAAAGAGAAGTGGGGCCTACGCTAACCTACGCTGGAACCCTGGAACTCAAATAACATATAACCATGCGAGTTGTAGGGAAAGATAAGTGGAGCCTGCGCTAACGCTAAAACCCTGGAACTCAAATAACAAATGACCATGCGAGTTGTATGGAAAGAGAAGTGGAGCCTGCGCTAAGTCTAAAACCCTGGAACTCAAATAACAAATGACCATGCGAGTTGTAGGGAAAGAGAAGTGGAGCCTGCGCTAAGTCTAAAACCCTGGAACTCAAATAACAAATGACCATGCGAGTTGTAGGGAAAGAGAAGTGGAGCCTGCGCTAGCGTTACGCTAGAACCCTGGAACTCAATAACAAATGACCATGCGAGTTGTAGGGAAAGAGAAGTGGAGCCTGCGCTAACGCTAGAACCCTGGAACTCAAATAACAAATGAACGTGCGAGTTGTAGGGAAAGAGAAGTGGAGCCTGCCATAGCGCTTAAACCCTGGAACTCAAATAACAAATGACTATGCGAGTTGTAGGGAAAGAGAAGTGGAGCCTGCGCTAACGCTAGAGCCCTGGAACTCAAATAACATATGACCATGCGAGTTCTTGGGAAAGAGAAGTGGAGCCGGCGCTAAGTCTAAAACCCTGGAACTCAAATAACAAATTACCATGCGAGTTCTAGGGAAAGAGAAGTGGAGCCTGCGCTAACGCTAGAACCCTGGAACTCAAATAACAAATGACCATGCGAGTTGTAGGGAAAGAGATGTGGAGCCTGCCCTAACTCTAGAACCCTGAAATTCAAATAACAAATGAACATGCGAGTTGTAGGGAAAGATAAGTGGAGCCTGCGCTAAATCTAGAACCCTGGAACTCAGATATAACAAATCTACATGCGAGTTGTAGGTAAAGAGATGTTGAGCCTGCGCTGAGTCTGTAACCCTGAACTCTAAAAACAAATAAACATGCGCGGTGTAAGAATAGAGGAGAGGAGCTTACACTGAGCCTAGTGCCCTGAAACTTAAATAAGAAACGAACATGCGAGTTGTAGGAAAGAAAGAGTTGAGCCGGCGTTGTGCATAGTGCCCTGGTACAAAAACAATAAATGAAAGTGTGAGTTTTAGAGAAGGATAAGTGGAGCCGGCGCTGAGCTAGCACCCTGGGATTCAAATAACAAATGAACATGCGACTTATAGGGAAAGAGGAGTCAAGTTTGCACTGAGCCTAGTACCCTGGTACTAATACCACAAATGAACGTCCGATTTTAGAGAAAGATGAGTGGACCCGGCGCTGCACCTAGTGTCATCGTACTCAAACAACAAATGGACGTGCGGGTTCTAGGGAAAAAGAGTTTAGCGGTCGATGAGTCTAGTGCTTTGGTACTCAAACAACAAATGAACGTGCGAGTTTAAGAAAAAGATGAGTTGAGCCTGTCATGCGCTTAGTGCCCGGGTACTCAAACAAAAAATGACCATGCGAATTGTAGGAAAAGATGAGTAGGGCCGGCTCTAAGTCTAAGAACCCTGGAACGCAAATAACAAATATTAGCATGCGGGTTGTATGGAAAGAGGAGTGAACCCGGCGATGTGCACAGTGTCCTGGTACTCAAGCAACAAATGAACGTGCGAGTTATGGGGAAAGAGGAGTCAAGCTTGCATTGAGCAAAGTTCCCTGGTACGCATACAACAAAGGAACGTGCGAGTTTTAAAGAAATATGAGTGGAGCGGGGGCTGCACCTAGTACCCTCGTGTGTGTTTGTCTGACCGTGACTTTGTCTCACTGTGTACTATATAATAGCATTTAGATATATCGTGACGGGTACAATTTTACCAGACGCTTTTCTGATAAAGATAATTTTCAGTTGTATAATTATGATAGACTTGATAACCGATTTTTGCACGGTGTTTACTAAAGTTTACTCAAATTAACCCATTAACGTTTTGTCCCGCCAGATGAATGATAAAAGGAAATCGCTTACATAGTTTATTTCGCATTATTTTTCTTTGACTTTTTATATTGACTGGTTATTCCATGTTCAAACATCAAACAGTACCAGATATTTGTAAATTTAATTTTAATTGTTTCATTTTGTAGTTTTACTAACGCTTTTCTACATACTTAATGTTTTTGTCAGATTTACAAAAAAAGGTTAAACAATAGAGCTCTTAAACTGATACAACAATGTTTTGTTTTATGCTACGATAGAAACAAGCATTTTGAATTCGTGCGATGCTTGGCCAATTGAAAATTATATTGTCCCTTTAGGACAAACTATTTGTTTAATTCCTACTCCTTGTGAAGTGAGGTTTGTATGTGCCGTTCGAAGCATACACACATGGCGATAAACAAGGGTACCTAGTTTATTGCTAAGGAATCGTTCTCATTTATATATGGAGATGAACAATGTGGCCTATAATATTACCAGGGTGGCGGTCTTATATAATATATTTGCCAATATACACCTAAAACGTTATCTTAAGTCATGCACCAATATATTGTAACTAAAACATGGTTGGGTGAAATTATCAGGAGAGTCCTGCTGTGTCTTACCATAGTTGCACTATTCTTATCATACAATGGAATTGCTTGCATTAGGTAAACCGCACCTCCACAAAAACGTAAAAGGTTTAATAAATATAAAATTAAGGCCATGCCGTACGAATTGAGTGGTGAAGCCAGGTTCAAAAATAATGAGGCATATTCAATTTTATCGATAACAATTATCGGATGTTAATCAGATATATATCCCTTTAATGGAGAATCGAAATTCTGCATTTACTGCAAAAGACGATTGACAGAAAAGATATGTTCATAGTATGTAACATGAAATGGCATTTCGGCATCATTCAGATCATAGAGATACTATTAAGGGATCATTTAATGTTAACTGTATAAATGAGCTGATGTTGTACCGCTGATTAAATATTGTTTTTTTGCATTTCATTAAAAACATGTTCAGTATATTACTAAGCTAAAATATTTCACCGTTTTAGGAAAATGTTTGTATTTTGCAGTTTGTTTTTGAGATAAAATATTTTGTGACACCGTTCACTTCAAATGTTAATAATGATATTGCATTACCACGATCACATGAATGTTACACTCATCGACACATGTGGAAATAGTAATATGGTACAATCATATTAAATATAGAATCTTGGTAACCAAAATAGTTATACAATGGACACAGACCTTTTTAATCATCATTAAACGTAGACATGTTTTAATTTATATATGTTATATATGACAGGATGCAAGAACGATGTATTATAAAGTATCTACATGTATGATAACAATGATAGTGTAGATAGTTTATACGCTAAATTGTGCAAAATAATCTCAGCTATGATAATCTTCACTGATAAGTGTACACTTAAACGGTATATTTAGCCGCGTGATTGTTTTTCAATTTATCTTATCGAGTATGATATCAAAACAAATCGCATTTGAATAACAGTGACATCATGAATTTACATAGCAAATATCTGAAAGCATAATTTGTTTCATTGTAATCAAATAACTCACCATTGATAACATTTAGAAGCTTTCCCTCTTGAAACAGAATAAACGCCTTTTTTGTTTTAAAAAATGTGTAAGATGTGTATTTATAAAAAAATATAATTGGTGTGCTCCAAAATGTCACTGTTCTTACACAAAAAAGACGATGTTCGGTCGTTCAAAATAATGTAGTTAAAGCAATTTGTGCTTTGACAATAACGACGTTGTAATACTTAAATTTATATTATGCCTGTCAAGATACAACTGTCGCAGGTTCCTTTCAGTGAGGTTAAATATAAATTCATTTAAAAAAATAATACTGAAATTTATAATCCAGTTTTTATTTGGAAAAAAAATCTGTTTAACAAATGCGTTCATTCATAGAAAGTGTTTTGTTCTTAATTAACTTCCAAATGACTCTGAACGTATACCACTGTTGTCAAATTAAGTCTTGGTGACCTATTTCCTATAATATTAAGCTACAGTGCATGGCGAAGTCTTGGTGACCTATTTCCTATAATATTAAGCTACAGTGCATGGCGAAGTCTTAGTGGCCTATTTCCTATAATATTAAGCTACAGTGCATGGCGAAGTCTTGGTGACCTATTTTATATAATATTAAGCTACAGTGCATGGCGAAGTCTTGGTGGCCTATTTCCTATAATATTAAGCTACAGTGCATAGCGAAGTCTTGGTGACCTAATTTCTATAATATTAAGCTACAGTGCATGGCAAAGTATTGGTGACCTATTTCCTATAATATTAAGCTACAGTGCATGGCGAAGTCTTGGTGACCTAATTTCTATAATATTAAGCTACAGTGCATGGCGAAGTCTTGGTGGCCTATTTCCTATAATATTAAGCTACAGTGCATGGCGAAGTCTGGAGGCCTATTTCCTATAATATTAAGCTACAGTGCATGGCAACTCTGTGTGGCCTATTTCCTATAATATTAAGCTACAGAGCATGGCGAAATCTTGGTGTCCTATTTCCTATAATATTTGTTATTAATTAACAGGTGGTTAGGTGAACACCCAGACTTTACGTACTGTTTAATATTCTCCCATATCCAGGTAGACGTGTATCTACGTGATACATAAACATACATGTAACAAGTAAGAATTTCCATATATTTAGATATAAAACGGTTGTAGAGATACATGCACCATTTGTCCACATTCAAAATCGCCATGCCGCAGGAGGTTCAATGAAATTTACTTTGTGTAGTAGCATTCGAACAGCACAAGTTTCTCGTTGCTAATTTAAATGCGTTTAAAATAAATGTGAGTTTTGCAGCAGAGTTTCTGAGTCTCGTTTCTGCTTAAAAATGTTTTACCATACCAACGTATTCTGGACAGATTTGGAGAAATTTACCTGAACTGTATGATATTTATTGACTAAGGGGAGAATACTCATTTACAAATGGTCTTCAAAACAGAGTTTTAGATTAGATCAATTGTCCTTCTTAGCTGCGATGACAGAAACATCCCGTTGGTGTAGCTGCATTCGATTCCCGAATTTTGATGAGTTGATTTATGTGTTTTGTAGCATATTTTCGGAAGTTTCCTGCTGCTTGGTTACGTTTCACCACATCAACGAACGTTTGACAGATTTGTAGGATTTTACCTGAACTTTATATCATTTACATAGTTTATATGGTCGGTTTTGCAAATAGGATTAAACAACGGTAACATATATATATTTTTGGTATATATATATAAAACATCCTGAAAATATATTCATTACATGCACATATCATACACATACAACGGTTAAAATTCCAGTCGTTGAACATAATGTCCCATTATGAACCTAGGGTCTCGGCCATTTTTACTTATACCCCATATAAATGTGAAATTAAAAAGACGAGGCTGCAAGTGACGTCATAAATACTTTAGTACCCCTATTCCAAAAAGGGCGGAATAAACTTTCGTTTTCGTTTGTACTTTAAAAGTACATAGATTCCACATACATTATGAGAGAGCATGGCCTTTATTATTTTAAATTTCAATGCATACAAAATTCTAATGAAAGTGGAATCTCCGAAACTATTGGCAAAAGGCAGAAAGCAAGTGATAAAAAAACACCAGGAAATTTGACGCTCAAAAATTTGCATTATTTCTTTATTCAGGATTGTTGGGATAAGAGTGAGGTTGTGCACACAAACTAGTTTTACCCCCCAGTAAATTTACATTTTACTGACCGTTTTAAGGCGGTACCTAACACTCCTTGATAAACATATACCGAGGAAAATAAAATATGCTTGCAAATCTCATACTAAAATAAAACAAATTATTACAAATACATCACAATGGGTATGAACATTAATAACAATTATTTCCGTTTTGATTTTAATTATTTATTTACCATGTTAGTTTATAAGCAATTTTAATACACTATTGCACTGTTTTTAACAAATAGGTTAATTTATCAAAATATTTTGCTTTGGAACCTTATTTAATGCATGTAGATTGTCTTCATAAGTTTGCCATTTTAAGTGCTGATTTTATGTTTGATATGCCAAATGATGTATTCATATTATATGTTAATCATTTCTGTATCAACTGCTGAACAGATTATAGTAAATATTCATTGAAAGCATGGCTTTTTGGAGTTTTCTTTTGGCACAACCAATACAGATACATTTCCGTCGTTAATAAAAGACTCGCTTTAAGTCAACAAAACCAACGTATTTAAACAAAACTCGCTTCTTTAAGAAAAGTATGTTGTTTTTACCGTTAAAACTCAACTTTTGCTCACATTTTGCTCACTTACAAGTATGTGGGTGAAAGTTATTTTTAAAACTCGCTTTAAAGGAAAAGAATGGAATAAAGTGGGTTTAAAAACTCGCTTCTTAAAGTTGTTTTTTTTGTGTCTAAAAATGTTGTTTTGCTCGCTTTTTTTTTGGGGGGGGGGGGAAGGGTAATTTAACTAAGACAACATTCAAAGCAATCCAAATTGCTTTCGATATCTAAACGGACTGATAGAATTAATTATAAAAAAAGCCTTTTTTGAACAATGTAGGTTCTTGTCAGTTAGGTGTTGAACTTTTATATGCGAGATTTGTATAATTTTGATTTCTTTATGATTATAATTATCCAATGTGACTCTTTATTCAAATCAATACATACACATTAATAACAAACATAAATTTTGAGTATTGAATCTTTAACTTCTTACTAAATAATGCATTTATGGAAAATATTAATTACCCAGAACAAGATTGAAACCGTGAATTTAATAGCTGAAAACCAAAAAATATTAAATGATTGGTGATCTACTATAATCTCACAAGGTAGAAATATCGTGTTTTCATCACATCTTTTCGAATTAAACTCGTTATACTTCATAAAAAAACATTGTTTTTGACATTAATTCATATTTCTGGTATATATTTAATCAATTGTATAAATTGTGGTAAATCTTATTTGGGGGTAATAGTGCATCATTAAGACAAATTAGTTATTTTTGATTATGTCTATGATCATAATGATTTAAAACAGGGTAAACCTGGATTATTATTCCAAGTCAAAACCTAATTTTGTTAATTTAATTGCTTATATGATTATAATGATTTAACACAAAGTAGTCTTTAAATATAACTTCAAAATGCTTACTTTGAACAAAGGTTTACTAACACATCAAGATGAACCCTAAAGTACTTTGTGCAAGGGGAAATTGCCCTTAACTAGGGGGATTTACTCAAAATCAGGCACTTTTGCCCTTTACTAGGGAGATTTTTCTCGGAAAGTCAGGGGATTTTCCCTAAACTATTGGAATGCTCATAAATCGTCATTGATTGCTCTGGCGCTGGCCTTACTTCACGTTTTCTATTTTTAAAAGCATTGTAATGATACAAGCATTTATTTTTAACTGAAAACAATTGTATACAATTTAAGAATAAATATTGTAAGAAAACGCGTTTACAACGCAATCTATTGTACATTTCCCCCGATAACAAGATAAATAAGATTCACTTAATTATATATTGATGTAATCTAAGTACGAAAAACAGACGCAGAACTTTTTAAACGTATTTGGCTGCATTTTCTCATTGAATTTTTTCTTAAAATGCAATTTTTAGAGGAACGGTCCAATATAACTGAAATGAAGCAATGGCCTAAAACAATCATTACTAATAAAACTTGTCCGGCATTGTAAAAACATACGAAACTTCTACCGCATGGTAATCACTAAATTCAATTCAATATTTTATTAGCACGAACATTCAAGTTCATCGCCTTTACTCCTGGCGGTTACATTTTATTTACATACATGAGAAGAGCATGATAATATGATATCACAGATTATTAACACTATTAAGATATTGATAATTCAAGTATAAAAACTATTTTTTAACGTGAAATTGCTTGAACAGTGGCGTACCTTAATACTTCATTGATCTATAGATTGACCTACCTCGCTAATAAGGTATGCGGTCAGGCGTGTTTTGAGAACCGCGGGTATGTTAGTGATGAAAGGTGATCGTTGTAAGGCCACTGACTTGTCCGGTACCACAATCACCAAATAATCCAAACAAACTTGTCCAGATCGGTAATCACCAATTGAACCAACCAAACTTGTCCAAATTGGCAAATCACCAATTAAACCAACCAAACTTGTCCAGATTGGCAAAACACCAATTAAATTAACCAAACTTGTCCAGATTGGCAATCACCAATTAAATAAACCAAACTTGTCCAGATTGGCGATCACCAATTAAATCAACCAAACTTGTCCAGATTGGCAATCACCAATTAAATAAACCAAACTTGTCCAGATTGGCGATCACCAAATAATCCAAACAAACTTGTCCAGATTGGTAATCACCAATTGAACCAACCAAACTTGTCCAAATTGGCAAATCACCAATTAAACCAATCAAACTTGTCCAGATTGGCAAAACACCAATTAAATTAACCAAACTTGTCCAGATTGGCAATCACCAATTAAATCAACCAAACTTGTCCAGATTGGTAATCACCAATTAAACCAAACAAACTTGTCCAGATTGGCAAATCACCAATTAAACCAACAAATCTTGTCCAGATTACCCAACCAACCAAAATTGTCCGATAGGGTAAACACCAACCAGTTTGGACCGACAGGGTAACCATCAACCAATCATGTCCGGAAGGGTAATCACCAACAAATCGTGTCCGCAGGATAACCACCAACCAATCATGTCTTGAAGGGTAACCACCAATCAATCGTGTCCTGCAGGGTTACCACCAACACAATTTGTCCGTCAGTGTAAACACCTACAAATCGTGTCTGGCAGGGCAACCACCAGCAAATCGTGTCCAGTAGGGTAACCACTAACAAACTGTGTGCGGTAGGGTAACAACCAACAAATCGTGTCCGGTAGAGTAACCACCAACAAATCGTGTCCGGCAGGGTATGCACAAAACAATCTAATTCGGCATGTTAACCACGAATCAAACTTATCGGTCATAGAAAAATAAATCGTAGGGACACAACCTAGTGCTTACGCTTTGAACATATTCTATTCTCTTTCTACTTAAATGAGTATTTATGAACAAATCGGTTAAAATTAAATGAATTACTTCATTGATTTTTCCAATGAGTTTCTATTATATTTATGAATAGACAAGTATCGTCTAATTAATTGCATGATTGACTTTTGTAATTCTTGTCTGTTATATCTGGTTGTGTCATGTAGGAGTTTAACAGTTTTTTATCCGTTTTGGGACAAGCGTGATGTTGAGCACCCACAAGTGAATTCTGACTTAGTTTTTACTGGCCGTGCAAAGTCGGTTTCCCAAACATTCAACAATAAGGGTGTCTCCTGTATTTCTGTTATGTATCGTAGCTGTACTTCTTGTTTGGAACTTATCTGTTTAACAGGTTATTTGGTACCTTTTGGACTGCTTGGATTGTTCCTACTTTTCTGAAGTACACTAAACAAGGCTAAACTCTGGCATTCATAATCCAACATAAGTCATATTCCTTTACTATGCGTGAAGCATTGCCATTTATTCTAAAAAACACACAAATACCATCGATTTAGTGAAAATATCGACATAACGGGACTACATGCGCTGTTGTAACTGGTCGATGTGGCACTGGCAGATAGACAGTCGTGTCCAGCGCAATGAGGATAAGGCGTTAGAGAAAACGATCAACATTCGCGTGGGAAAATGTATTGAAGGAAATACAAAAAATAAACGATAACATCGAGACTTTACGCGGTCTTTGACGTCTTAAAAGAGCATCAGTAGCAAGAGAAAGAGCTGTAGTAGGACAGCGTGCTAGACCAAAAACCACTATATCTTAGAAATGAACTTATCATTGATGTAATACTCAATGTCAAATACATTTATCAGTGTGAGATATTATGTCAATGAACAGCACCAGGATATCTGATTGGGACTATTACACTGCCTTGTATAAGATACAAAACTAAATAGAATGCACAAATGGTAGAACATGATAGTAGCATATAAACGAGAAAATGAAAAAGAATGACTGATTATCATGATAGATGTGAAAGTAAGAGACTACTATCAGAGTGTTTATCTGATGACCGCTTTCAAACAGTGGAGTAGGTTCTCAGGAAAAAGATTTATTCATGTGACATCATTTTACTATAAAATGTGACATCATTTCACAATATTACATGTGGCATTATTTCACTATGAACGGTGTGTTATTAATGAACCTTGGAAATTGACCTAAAACTTTAACCGCACACAATGTGGTTTAAACGTTTAACCTAAATTCACAGGCCAATCAAGTAAAAATCAAAATTGCACTTAAACTTTTACCAAACTTTTCAAGTAGATCAAGGGCCATACTTTGCATTTAGGAAAGTATGAAGTAATGCAACCTAGTTGTGGGATGGTCCTGAACAACCTTTTGCAAACAAAAAGTAAATGGAAGGAAGGGTTTTGAAGATATTAGTAAAATCCCAACTTTCCCTTAAAATGTAACTGCACACAATGTGCTCTTAAACTGTTACCTTAGTTTCTAAGTCAATAAAGGACTAGAATTTGTATCTAGGATGATATGGAGTTATGCAATCAAATTGTGTGATGGTCTTCAAAAACTGTTTGCAGTATGAATTGAATTAATGGTATTGAAGTTATAAGTGAAAACCCTAACTTGCCCTAAGACTTTAATCGGACGCTGACGCAGACGCCAGGGCAAGTAGTACAGCCCACCTTTCACTTCGTTTAGTAGAGCTAAAAATAGATCGATTTCGCACATGGGGGAAGTCAGTCCAGCACACTTAAAAGGGTTGCTGCCGATTTAACTTGGCGTCAGACTTACCAGTTCCGCATTTTATTCTGTAAACTATCTTCGGGATCTGATCGGTTGCTTTGTATGCGTTTAACAATTGTGACCAAGCCTTGAATACAATGTCACACTTGCAAAATTGCGGCTAAGCGTACATACTGGATGAACGGACGAACAATAAGAATCAATCATTATATTTATATTTTCCCTTGCCTACTTTACTTTTTGTGGTAATAATAGTTTTGGTTGTAATACGCTTCGCGTTTATCAAGCAAATAATTAAGAGTTTCTAATTCATTTTTTACATATGCATGCACAAGGTCTGTCTTGCGAAACTCCGCATACAGAGGTCGTTCGGTTCATGCAAAATGATAACATGCTTTCACACCAAAGCAGATTGAAAGAATTCCACATCTTTATAGAACAACCTTTTAAGATAAACAGAACAATGCTTACCCTAGTTGCATATAAAAAGCACAACTTGCTACCTTCCCCGGCCTCCCAATTGATTATCTCATATAAATCATATCCTCTGCCTGTATGATTCTTTCTTATATGTATATCGAATGGCTGTGTGGTAAATGTTAGACTAATTTAGACACACGATTTATTGGACTTCTGAACATTACGAAACCAATGATTACACAAATGTAGTTTGACTGCTTCTGACATTTCACGGACCCGAGTTCCATTTGTAGAAGTTAGTAATTGACGGCAGCTTGCCATTATACGAAAGTACGACCGAAATTGCATAGTAAGTAAAAACAACCTGTCATTTCTGTTACCATATATACATTATATAGTAACATGCACATAAACAAACAAAACATGATTGACTCATTTTAAATATCCAGTAAACTTTTTATTGCATTTTGGCATTTCTAAACATGATAATTTATTCTATAAAAGCCAGTAAAACAAACCATAATGACTAAGATGAAAACGGGTAAATTCCCTTTTAACATTCGCCATTGCATATAACACCCTGTGAACTGTGAACACGTGTACAATGAGTGTACACCGTCTAAAATTATGTAAACGTATGGTAAACGTGTCTAACAATTCTATAATTCACCGAACACAGTGGATTTTAATACAGTTTTTGTATGCACATATATAAAAAATAATAATCCTGAAATGGATAGAAAATATTCAAGCATATGACTATTATAATTTGACTGCTATTTCGATTAGTCAAATTGAAAATAAAGGTTAAATGTGTACTTCTTCAACCATTTGTATAAAACTTATGAAGTCCTTGGTTATGATAAAGTAAGCCAAAATAGTAATTGATTGGTCATTTTTTTCGTATAATTGCCGTTGACCAATCAAATAGTTTATATGTGCAGATTAGACAAAAGATAACCTGTGAATTCATCAACCAGTTTTATACAAATGGCTGCCATTCAATTATACTAATATATGCATGTAACTAACTGCAGCACCAACATCTATCAAATACAATCTTCTGAGAGGTATTAAGAGGCTACAAGATAACTAAGAAACACTAGATAAAAACACATCGGATAATAAAAACTTTTGTATATTCAATATACCACAATATACCATATTGCGTTTCAATGTGTAAATGATCCTAAAACAACTACAACACATACGGAAAATATTGTCAATGTTCATGTATGTGCGTGCAGGATTGTAAAATATTCACTGTTTAAAAGTAAAAACTAACTATTTATTTATATTGCACAAAACGGTGGCAATTTCAACGCCAATTTTGGCAGAATCATCTGAACATGCACAATGTGAATTTGATATTTAAATATGATTACATTATGTATGTATGTGTTTAAAGAAACTGTTAAAAACGGTTACCAAAAGGTTTCAGGGTATTAAACACTGACTAGACATATTATATAATATTGAATAATCAAAACATTCCTTTTTAAAAAATACCAAGCAAAAATAAAAGAAATCTATGATGAGTTCACCACGTGCATCCTTGGTGGCATAGGTACTGCTTAAAATCTGAAATTGGTATGATTTAACGCAGATTACAACCAACAACATTCCAACACACAGATTTTTCATTTTAAAAATGCACTAATGTTCTTATTCAAAGGGAGATAACCCCAAAAAACATAATTGACTTCATCTTGCAAAGTAATCCAACATTCATCTGATAATATAACAATATAGTAATGTGCAAATATAATCAAAATGCCTTTTAACCTACTTTTGCTTTGTTATATGCATACTAATATGTTGCAGTTGGAACAAGCTAAGCAAATAAGTTGGTTCAGGGATTAAGTATTCACTGACCCCTCCAAGGCAGAAAAACAAAAATTAAAATGTCATCGAACACTATTTCTAGACGTTTTATTAATTTGTGTTTTTGTTTCGTGGCTTTAGTGTGTCTCGTTGAGTGTATGTTGGGGTTTGATCCGCGCACATTTAAACAATAAAACAATGGAAATCACCAGCTGAGAACCCTTTAACTGATGCAATATACTGTTTAAAGACATACGAAACAGTGCCATACACCAAACAAGAGACACAACGCTATTAAATAACATACATTACACAATTATAAAACTATCGTAAAGGGCAAATGTTTATATAGAGACTTTTTTCAGCCATGTACGTTTTTATCAAAGTATAAACAAACAAGTCGTTGAAAGCTGGTACTTTTAAATATTATTAGATATGTTAACTCTGTCGACTTAGAAATATTTATGTTGTATTGGTGCATTTTAGCCTCTATAATCTAACTTTCCTTCAATATAAGTGGATATGGTTTTTAATGTTGTCAGACTATAAACACCAAGCCCTTCCTTTATTACAAAGTTATTGATATATGTAAACATATAAAACCCCACCTCCAATAAAATGCATAAAATATTAATATGTGAATGATCTTCAAACAATAGATCGAATAAAGACTATAAAGATGCCATAAATAGCATAAAATCTATATACTACTTTACAATAATAAAATTATCATATTCAAATGATTAAGTTATAATGAATGTATATACACACAAAAAGACGAGCGAGAATATAAAAACAGATCATTACTTGAGACAGCTTTAGAAATACTAATTCTCTCTAAAACTAATAAATCATGCAAGAGATAAAGTGATTTAGGTGTTCAATTCTCACCCCAAGAGGTTATGAGTTCGAGTCCCGCAAGGTGTAACTTTTTAATGGGCTCTTGAAATAGAAAAAAATACCAGTTTCAACCTAGGAAGCAGACATATGATTGATTATATAAGCCATCAGCTTTCGTTACCAAGAGAAAATAGAAGGAGCTTAATTAAAAATGTAAGCCAATTCGTTCAAAAATATACTTGAGGTTTATATGCAACAATTACAAAATCCTACCTAAACATTTCAACAATCCGAAAGAACACACCTTTAATAAAACAAAGATGTAAAGTCGAAACTCGCAACGTCGAACTCTGTTATCTCGATATTCTGGTTATGTCTAACTTGTCCGATTATTTTGGAGGTAAAGTTGTCAATTTTGTGTATTTTGGTTATATCAAATGTTCGTTTTCTCGAAGTATTTCCCGAGTTTCAAACGACTTTGACACAGCGTGTTTGACTGTACAATTATATGAACAACAAACAACCCAAACAAAACTTATTAGAAAACAAATGTCACAACTATGTAATTTAAAAGATGGAACAAACTAAAATAATAAAAATATAATATCAAAACATAGAAAACATGCCGATTGAGAGTGCTTTGAGTGACATGAATGAAAACAAAACAATACTACGAACATACACTTAAAAACCATTTTTGTCTCGTACACAACTTAACATCTATATCTTATTCACAGGTTGATTCCAAACCGTCTGCGAAGCTCATTTATTTGTTGGTCTGTGATCTGGGCCGCAACACTGTCAAGGTCTGGCTCAGGCAAAACAGCCGTGGGAGAATCGAAGAAATAGTCTTCAATGCAATCTGCCTCATCCTCAGCCGGTTCCTTCAAAACGAAATTAAAATGAATTCATCACTAACTCTTTAAAATCATTTCGTAGGACATCCAAATAATGATATGAAAATAAGGGGACAAGTCTTTAAATTTATAGGATTATTTTACCAGACAGCTATTTAAAAAGCAAAGGCCACCGCTCTTGTGTTTTAACCATTGATTAAGGGGGAATAACTCAACAGATATAAAGCCAAAGTTATTGACATTCCTGTGCATGTGCGTTCTGTCACTGGCAATGTGTGTAAGTTTTATGTGAATATCTGGATGATTTTGTATGGCCAAGGCAAAGGTTATTGCACGCCGTCGTCTCCAATAACGACACTAAGCAGTGGCATTACATTGGCATATTTTTCGAAAACAACAACAGAAAAGCTAAAAACTATTTCTTTTTGATACAATATCTGTGAATTTATATAAGAAGTGCTTTTTCCAACCTGTTCTGAATGAATATCCTGAAACATCTCTGGAAATAACAGGTATGCTACTTTCTTCATTATCACTTCTTGTGAATCACCCATTTCTACAAAACAAACCATCAAATATATACAGTAAGATTTCTACCTAACATTCGGGAATGGTTAACCATTTCAAAAATTTCAACAATCAGTATTTACATTTGAATTTTGTGCAATCAATTCTTAGTTTTTATATAACGTTTTAATCCCTCATTTCAAGACATTTGGTCCCACATGGTCTCACATGCGCGCGCGCGCGAGTGTGTGTGACAGCGTGGTAAAATGCATGTGATGTCCAAGAAATTGCTAGGCTAGTTTCACAGTGATTATAAACTAAATAGTCGAAAGTTTCTGCATTTTATTTATGTAAGTGACAGCGTGGTATAATGCATGGGAAGTCCAAGAAGTTGCTAGACTACATTCACAGCGAGTATAAACTAAATAGTCGAACCTTTCTGCATTCAGCGTTTACGTGTAACATTGTGGTAGCATGAATGGGATGTCCATGAAATTGCTAGGCAGTTTAGAATTCACAGCTACTATAAACTAATCTGTTGAACATTTCTGCATTTTGTTTGTGTATGTCACAGCGTGGTAGAATGCATGAAATGTCCAAGAAATTGCTAAGCTAGATGCACAGTATTATAAATTAATTCGTCACACGTGTTTTCATGTTGTTTGTGTGTGTGACAAAGCATGAATGGTAGCATGAATGGGATGTTCAAGTAAATAGCCTAGGTTCACCAGGAGTATAAACTAATTCGTCACACCTTTTTGCATGTTGTTGGTTTGTGTGACAGCGTGGTACCATACATGGGATGTCCAAGTAAGGCTAAATTCACAGTGAGTATAAACTAATTCGTCACACGTGTTTTCATGTAGTTTGTGTGTGTGACAAAGCATGAATGGTAGCATGAATGGGATGTTCAAGAAAATAGCCTAGGTTCACCATGAGTATAAACTAAGATTTCGAACCTTTCTGCATTCTGTTTTTCACATCTCGCCTGTATATCTCGAATTCTTTTTGGCTAGGATGTGTTATCTTTATAGCTGCATCTATCAAAGCAAACAATTCTGCTTTGTCTTCGTTAGTCAGACTGTACTCCTGAGCAGCCTGGTGTTAAAAAAATATTAGCCAGATTGTCAATGATTTGTAACATGTTTATGAAAACAAAATTAACCACTTTTATTAACCGTTTGTCTCGTCTGATTGACGATTGAAAAGTATTCTACAAAGCTTGTGCCTCTCCATAGCCGAGATGACGACATCAAAGCTATGTCACTGACCTCAACTTCTTTACTTCAAAATAAACAAAAAATAATGCAAATAGTTAAATTATATGTTACCTCTTCTATTCTTTCCGTTGCATTGTTCACTATGTCATAAACAGAATGAAAGTACTGTCCACCGAATAAACCAGTAAACAAGCGGACGGCATTTCTTATGTCATTTTGAAACGGGATCTGTTGGAATCCTGTAGCATTGTTTTCGATTTTTTTGGCACTTCCAAAATCTATAATCTTGATCTTGAGTTCATTGTCCAACATCACATTTCCACCTAGAATAATCAATTAAACTACTTGATTAAGCATACTGTATTCTGCATGTCCTGAATATAGAGAATAAGACATTTTAAATATGATACATATACAAAATATGGATATTAAGAGTACCAAACGTTTTTGACATTTTTTGGCTTAAAAATGCATTTCACTGATTAACAGTTTGCCATCTTTTAGTGTTCTCTCAAAATCAGATGATATTGGAATCAATGCCTTCAATTCAGTCATTTAAAATAACTCACAGTAGAATAGACCTCAATTGTTCGGAAAACTGCCAAAAAATTCATTTTTAAAGCATTAGTATTATTCAGTTATAAAACATTAATTTTCAAACGAAAACATAAAAACTGCGATCTGAGCTTTGTTAGCAGTCTTGTATCACTAGTTTTTTGACAATTACACAAAAATTGGCTCGTTCCAAGACAAAAATGAAAAAAACGCTGTCAAAAAGGTCAATCTGCGAGAGTGCAGCTTCAAACGACTCTGAAAGGAATAAAATATAAGCTTAGCCAAGTTCTTAGTTTTACCTTTGTTTTATTAACATTTAAGCCAAATAAAGTTGATTCTGTTTCATTTATTGATAAAATCCATTAAACAGGGCTGTTAGTACTGCATCCGCATGGCACTGGAGTGAAATACGGCTAGAAAGGCCCCATGTCTTATTTTAGAAGCTTATTTGGATAAAAACTATGCTCCCATTTGACTTTTTTTCTATAAAGGTGTACTAACTATGCAAATCATCATGTGTCCATCCTTTCTTGTGCATATCACACAATGCTTCCAACGCTCCATCCAGCACATAGAGGGAAAACGGTTTCAGCAAATGAGCATTTTCTGGTCTTCTCAAGATATGAACATGTTCTTCTATAATACTGTCGAGAGTTTTGGCTGGAAAACGAAGCATGTTTTTGTAAACGAATAACAAGTAAAAACTAAAAAATCATGGTTTGGGAAACTAGTACAAATTCAATTATATTATGATTATACTTCAGGGCACATATTGCATCGTTTCTCTGAAGAATACATGGTGAACTCTTAATAGTGTAGTGTTTAGCTTAGATGTTCACCATCTGTCTTCATCATGAACATAAGAATCAAGATTTCACAAGAAGAATGGTAGAATTGTGTTAAACCATTCCGTTATATTCAAATTAACTTTGCAATACAATATTTATCTTATAAGATTGCACACGAATGACGGTAGATATTTGTCAAACCTTTTTTTCTCATTCAAATTAACTTAGCATATATCATGTACAACTATTAAAAATTAAAACGTATTCAAAACATACAAAAAAATGTTCAAAGTATACAGTGCACCGCAATCAGAATGCCAACATGTATGTCTGTTTGTTTGTTTCTGAGCAAGGGGTATGGCTCATATCTGCACATTGCAAGAGTTTACATGATTTTTTGAGTAAAGACCAACGTTAGAGCGGCTCGCATCCTGCTGCAAACGACACCCAAATTATGACAATACTCCCAGTTGGCCAATGTTATTACAAAAATGTTGAATTGTCGCATGATGGAATCGGTTATAGTAAATATAATAGAGTTAAATCGGTAATAAAATAGCATGTAACTGTGTCGAACTGGCACATGATGTTATCAGTTATAGTAAAAATAATAAAGTTGAAATGAACCATGATGTGATTGGTGAAAGTCAATACGATAGTGTTGAATTTGCCCGTATTGGAATAGGTGTTAGTATATACAAAAGGTGTTGAATTTGTGCATGATGGAATAAGTTTTAGTAAAGAAAATTACTATCAGCTATAATAAATATACTAATTTTGAAATGGCCCATGATGAGATCGGTCATGATATATATGAAACTGTAAAAATTGGCGCATGATGGTCATGATTACAGTTAATATAATAGTGTTGAAATCGGACATGATGGAATCGGTTTTAGAAATATACTATTTTCTGATATTTTGAATCCGTTATAGTAAAGATAATAGTACTGAATTGGCACACAACGTCATCGGTTATGTTGGTTAGGAATACAATGTTAAAACTGTTCTTACCTGTTTCTAAAACTTCCATATTGATCACAACTTTATCGCCGTCATTTCGGAACATGTACAGGTGAGGGACATACCCAGTTTCATTCAAGTCGACCCAGCATCGAATCTCGTTCGTATTGAACTGTGAGATCATGATCTAAAAAAAACAAAACATTTCGTTCACCATTGCATATCTTACATAGCAAACGCTTAATCACACTATAGTTTTAGATCTATGTTCGTTATCAAGAATAAAATCCACATGCCTTGAAAATAAGATTTGATTACACTTCTGAACAAAGGAGATACCATTCAGAGAATCCCAATGCTTACACCAAAAGTAGGATAAAGGGACTTAAAATTATAAAACCCCATTTAGAGTTATTTCCAAGGCAATTTATATTAATTCAATGTACTGCCTACACTCTTGACTGCCATCTTTACACCATTACTGTATTAAGGACTGTATTTATTTTAATAAAAGCACAGTTTTAATCGAGTTGACCTCAAAAGAATTTCAAGTTATTGAGAGATGTTATAGAATATAAAAATAATCAAAGGACAATAATTCTTAAAATACAAGACACAAAATATGAAATTTCTTATGCAGAGCATTTATCCTTTGTCCATATTTGTGATAAAAAAGTATAGCTACATTTGACAAAACAATCCATTATGTGTCACATGATATTTAATATTACCTGGTGACAACAACATATATCGAATATAAAAAGAAAGAACCGTTTTTTGAGCATGTTGGGCCCCCGTTCCCCTATCCTTGACAACTATTATGTCACCAAACGAGCTTTTCCCCTGGCCAAGAACTCCCTTGACAGTCTTGGAAATTTGCTCACTTGAACACTCCTGTTGTTTATATCTGGTTGCCTTGAATAGAATAATAACAAGAAGCATGTGTTAAAAGTTACCAAGCATTAAAACAACAGCTGTAACAGAAACGTTACAAAGCCCACGATAGTCCTTGTTGGACATATAGCCATTGGTTTTTGGGCCGATATATTCATTATCTAACTTATTTTAACGGCGACTTTCCCAATGCAATTTGGAAATATTGGCTATTTTTAACCATTACAGATTTAATGAACCATTTACAGTTTCCCCATGTAAAGAAAGGAGGGTACTCAGAAAATTATGTCTAAATCTAGACAAGCATATAACTAGTGTTAGAGCAAAGTATGAACATGATGACGAAAAGTCACTACAAGTCACTACAGGATTTAGTGGTTTTCCGTTTGTACCTTTAAATGAAATTGTTGGGAAATACTGAACATATTTGTATGTGAACACTTCACATGATTTATATATATATTTGCCAGGATTTATTTTTTATTGTAATCCTACTAGAATAGAAAAACTATATGAAAAAATATACTTTTAGGTTAAACAGGATGAAGAATTTTTTTTTTAACTGCGACTGAATAAATTAGAAGCGAACGATGTAGGTAAATTATTGGTCAACATGAAGTATTAGATACGTATTGTTTAATCAATACATAGATTGAGCAACTTTAACCAAACAACTACTTAACTAGTTGTATACAATTTTGCTAATGTTTATGTGAGAACACAAGTGAGGACAGAAAAAAGAAAGCAGTCCCCAAAAGGTTAAGTTAACATGGTAAATCTCCAACTGTCCAAACAATACTTACATCCCTGTGACTGGATGTGTGAACATTTTTCACTTTATCAAATTCTTGGCCCTCTCTGTACTGACCTTGGGATAGCTTTACCTGCAAAGGATCCAAAAATAGTTAATTTATGGAAATACAGGTCATTCAGGTTTCCGTACAATTTTCCGATATCGGGTTTGGATACATCTATCGTCCACTCCGGCCCACCACCGAGGACACCAATAATCTCTAAAGAGTCATACTTCTTTAACAAACACATTAAAAACATAAAGAAACAATTTCCATCCAGTAATATTTCACTTACTTTTTCTATAGTAGTAGAATAAAACAATTAAAGCTACAGGACAATCCCACTACATGTAGTTGAAAATTCAAAAATAAACCCTATTTATTTGCACGACGCATAGGCCATAACGACAATGAACTAGAATCACAAACTTGTAACAACATCCTTGCATGTGCTTTAAGGATTTGGCTTCAATTTTGTACCTTTAAAATTTCAAACACCAACCTGGGTGTGTTTTAAGAATATGGAACCAGGTACACTTTTTAAAAGAAATACAAAAAGGGTGTGCTTAATAAAGATGGCACCATGTACCTTTGTTATTTCAAACACTAACCAGTGTGTGCTTTAAGAATGTGGCTCCAGGTACCTTTGTAGATTCTAACACCACGCCAATGTGTGCTTTATTAATTAAGACACCAGGTACCTTTATAATTTCAGACACCAACCAGGGTGTGCTTTAAGAATATAAAATCAGGTACCTTTATAATTTCAGACACTAACCAGTGTGTGCTTTATAAACATGGCACCAGGTAGCTTGTTCCTGTCAATATTTATATGAACAACTACAGAAGCAATTTTTAAGCTCAGTAGCGGAATATTTGAAACATTACCATTCTCATTCATAAGAGGTTTAATTGCTAATGGTAAATTTGTGGTACGCATTGCATCATCAGCATCATCACTCTTGTGAACGAGAATGCAAATACAAAACATGAATAAATAAGGTACGTTTTATTCTTATTTCGGACATAGATTAAATGTAAAAATGGTAATTTTCTATGAATTCAGACGGCTAAAAAATAATTATTTGAAAGTGTCCGAACTCTAAGGTGAATTACCGTGACCCTGTTTTATGGCACAAGGTAAACGTCAAAGACATAGAACACAAAAATAAAAAAATCACAATCCATAAATATGGTACAACAGCAAAAAACACCACAGTCAACACAGTATTTATATTATATAAAGAAAACTAGGTGTGTTTATCAAGGATTGTTAGGTACCGCCTTGGAACGGTCAGTAAAATGTAAAATTACTGGGGGTTTAAAACCAGTTTGTGTGCACAACTTTACTCTTATCCAAACAATCCCGAATAAAGTATAAACGAAAATGGTAAATTTTATCCAAGTATGCATGAACTTGATGAAACTTAATAATAAAAAAAAATAATAATAAACTAATAGGTACACCCCAAGTACTTAAGATGATAAGGGATCCCGACCCTATCTGCAGACAAAGGGTTAGGGTCGTCGATCAAACACCACCATAAGTGTGTGCTTTATAAATAAAGCCCAAGGTACCTTTGTCCTGTCAAACACAACCCCGGAATGTGCTTTATTCTCCTTGATGTACTCAATTAGTCGAAGACATGTCTCCATTTTGCTTTCCATTTCACTGTCTGATTTTGGTACAGCTATCCTGCTGGCTTCAGAGATATCCCAGTGGTGCTTTCTGGAAATAAGCGAATACATGAAGGTCATGTAGATTAAATAATTTTAGTGGATGTATGCTGACAATTGTTTGAATTGTTTACATTAAACATACTAAATATGATGTATGCTCATTGTTTTGTAAGATTTGATAAGATTTACTTTTTGCGTTTTATATTTATGAAGAATTGTTGGGATAAGAGTGAGGTTTGTGCACATAAACTGGATTAAACCCCCAGTAAATTTACATGTTACTGACCGCCATCCAAGGCGGTACCTATCAATTATTGATAAACATACCTATTTTTTGTATATATAATATGCATGCACTGTGCTGTTTGTGGAGTTTTGTGCTGTTCTTCTATGTTTCTTGTCTGTGATGTTGTGTTCTATGTCTTTGGCGTTTGCCCAGTGCCACTAAACCGGGTATATGTTTAAACTTTTTGCTACTGAGCTTGTTTCTGTAGCTTTTTGCATAAATGTTGTTATCGCTGTATAATAGCGATAATACGTACCTCATAAAGTGTTTGTTCGGCCATGTGCCTTATGCCTTTAAGCATGTACTTATTTACATGGGAAGCTTCTGGGCTTGCCCCTGAAGTTACCATTGTTTTGATTAAATTTGCTCATCTAACAGTAATTGAAAAGTCAGGCCCACTATTTCTTGATACTTTGTTAGTCTGTTGAATCACTTCTCATTGCTTATGTAAAGATACACCACACTCTCTTTCTTGAATCCCTGCCCCCAATATCACAAAAATACTTAAGTCAAATCACAAACTCGTTTCAACTCATTTTACAACATAAAAGCATGATTCAAAATCTTGCATGTTTATTCTATTTTAAAAACATGAACATAATTATTCTAGGTCAAAAAGTACTCTTCAATTATCGTTGACTAATTAAATATTAACAAGAGATTGTTTTTCGAAAAAGCGCTTGTCTCCCTCGTTGTGGAGTTGTTGGTCGTAGCTATGAAATTATCAATGATGGACATGAAATTTTTACTTTAGACTGGAGATGAACCAAAAGTGACCTTAAGAGTTAGGCCTATTCACCCATTTGAAACAGTGAACGTCTACTGCATATGATCAATGATTCTATGAAAATTAAGAATTAATGTGATAGATGGTCATCTATTATTCATGACCAACTGGCATACCAAATATGAAGCTCCTCGGTGCAATAATTTCTAAGTTATTGAGCGGAAACTGTTTTTTCCACCTAAAAGTCACATTGACCTTGACCTTTGACCTACATGTACTAATCTAAAAGTCAATAGGGGTAATCTACTAGTGATGACTAACTTTCCTACTTAGTATGAAATTTCTGGACCCTCAAGTTTTCAGTAATTGAGCAGAAACCATTTTCACCTCAAGGTCACCACAACATTGACCTTTAACCATCTGATCTCATTATTAATAGGGGTTATCTACTGGTCATGACCGAACAATAAGTGTGACGTTGACCTACAGACATTAATATAGAATTCAAAACGTTGCCTCCTCGTGGTTAACATTTGTACAAGGTTATTCTTAAAACCCCAAAATGGACATGGGTCATATACTCTGTCTTCTCACAGTGGACATGTGTTTAAAATGGCACAGCTAATGCCTGGACAATCCACATTAAGAAGCATGCATGCCATTGAGAAAGTTGGGACCAATAGTAACAGATGGATGGACACACGGACGGACAGTGTGATTATAAATGGCCTCCCTTTTAGGTGCATAAAGTGAAAAAATACATATACATAAATACAAACTTTGGATTTGTGTACTGCACATGAAGCATTCCATCTTTGCCCTGGTCAATTTTCGCTACAAAAGACAACAGTGATACAACAGTTGTACAGAAGCAATAAAACAGGACGATATTGCTTCATTAAAATCAAGATGTAAAAGCTACAAAAATATACAACAGCTTGTTCGAGACTTGCAAAAATAACTCATTAATAACTTGTTTCATAAACTTAAAGCTGCACTCTCACAGATAAAACATTTTGACAACCTTTTATTTTTTGTCTTGGAAAGAGACATTTTTTGCGAAAATCCATGGAAACCAGTTAAATAAGACTGCTGACAAAAATTAGATCGCAGATTTTTGTATTTAAGTTCAAAAACTGATGTTTTATGCATTTTTCTTAAACCGTTAGCCATAAAACCTGCATTTTCGAACTCAAATATGAAAATCTACGATCTGATTTTATGTCAGCAATCTTATATCATTGGTTTGCAGATATTTATGCAAAAATTTGCTCTTTCCAAGACAAAAAATAAAAAAGTTGTAAAAATGGTAAATCTGTGAGAGTGCAGCTTTAAAAGCAGCATTGAAACACAAGTTTCATTTAAATGGTTGCTGCTTGCCAGAATAATTGATTAAGTCCACAATGTCTCATACCCTCAATCTTGAAGGTATCGCAGGGCTTGTTACACTCCTTGCAGGATTTCATGCCAATATTAACCTAAGTTAGAGACTGAACCCTAATTATAATATACCACTATAAATTATAGTATTTCCATTAATCAAACAGATAGACAGATTAATCAACCTGATAATCTAAAATGACACATTTTGTGCCAATTCAATCTTGTTAGTAGGTACTGATAAATAAAATCACGCTTATTCCATGGCCTAAGAAATAAAATGAAGAAGTGGAATATTTATGCTGTTCCTAACTATTTCCACCAAACAACAAGCATATTTATGTCAAATGTACAACAAAACAATCAAAAACACACATTGTTCGATTAATGGATACCGGCTAAACGTTGTCGCAGATGCATTTCCCCTACAGAAATTTATTTGGCTTTCACAACTTTATAATTGACTGAGGAAATGTCCTCTTCCTTTATAGATTTCTTGCAAAAAAAACACACCAAATGATGCAGGCCAATAATTCTGCCCTTTAAAGCTCGAACATTATTTAGAAGGGGTGTTAAAATTGCTTCACTATCATCTGAGTAGAGACTGAAAAATAAATTAACTGAACAAATTCACAACATAAAATAGTAGGCAAGAAGCACCAAAATAAAACTAGCAAAATAGCTAACAGGTATATATTGTTCAATACTGTAAAATATGAACACAAAAAATACTAACCACCAATTTTAATTTTCATGATTGCTTTTTAAGGTAACATTTAAAACCCTATTTCTTATGAGAAATATGATTTTATTTTTGAGTTTAGATATTTGATTATAAATGCTAATGTTCAATTGTATTTGCATAGTTGACTACATTAGTTTTGTATTTTCTGTTTACATGTATGTATATTTTGTGTTTCAATCATTTGTATGGATAAGAAATTTTATAATCCAAATAAAACATTTTCTTATTCAAACAGCCAAAAAAATACAATAATGAATATAATCTAGTAAGTATACCTTTTCCATTTCTAAGACCTTGAATGATGATATCAAGGTATTCTTGTGTTTCAGGTGATAATTCACGGATATTCCTGACCAAATCAGCTTCATCTGAAAAAAGAGATCATGAAATTATTGCTTTTATTAAAGTTGTTATGTGATAATATCAAGTTACATTCAAGCAGTACATTAAATAGGACCAATTACTAATACAATTAAAAGCATAAATGACTGAAGCAAATTTAATAAAACTAATAACCTACATTTTTGAACTTTGTTTGATCAAAGTTAGCCTTAATGTTAACTAATTGGTCAATGTTCATCAAAAATTAATAAATTAACCAATCAATTCATTTCAGTGTACAAACTAGCCTTAATATATCCTGCGGACAACATATTCAAGTTTTATGCAATTGGCTGCTGAAGCAAATCTTACAATTTAACAAAATGCAGCAATACGAAAGGTATGATATTGCCTGTTAAGTGTTAACATATAACAGAGCTAGTTGCCTTGAATACAAAGAAATTCAAACGAATTCCATACATGTAAGGCCAGAAAAATATCGCTCAGCAAGGCAAAGCATGTGCTTGTTCAAGGACCCAAAAAACAATTGGAAACTAATTTCAGACAAATACAATGACTGAAAATGTAATGTGTTTCTCTAGATATTGGACAATAATTAATTAAGCAAGTTCAAGACATTATGACCATAAA
Source organism: Mya arenaria (assembly GCF_026914265.1). Lineage (NCBI taxonomy): Eukaryota > Metazoa > Mollusca > Bivalvia > Myida > Myidae > Mya > Mya arenaria. The sequence goes on along the minus strand of NC_069131.1, from coordinate 14,980,228 downwards.
CATCTGAAGAACGTTTTGTCAAGATTTAATAAAAAATGGTCAAGAAAACGAGCAGTAATATAAGTTGGTAAGATTCTGAAAATTAAAGGGTCATATCTCAAATGGGGCTTGTTATTCAAGTTGTCTGAAACATTCATCACATCAATCGACCCTTTGAACCTCTGTAGTGCATGCATTTGAACCCACTTGCTATGCCCCAAGCAGGTATATAAGCTTTGGACCATGTCAGGCCACAGTTTGTTTTTGCTAAAGTCTATCTGCAAACTCTATTTTGGCCAAATAAATATAGAACCCCCCTATTTCTTACCTGTTCCCCTGGGATGAACAGCCTGTGTACCGAAATTACAAAACTTTTCCTCCAGTTCAGAAACTTGGGTGGGGAACTTTTCCTTCCGGTCAGACACCTGAGTGGCTGCCCTCTTGCTGACCTCCATGAATGGTGTTGCAGTCTTCCAGTTTCTGGAAATACACATCACTTTTCCTATTATACAAGAATTGGCCAATCATTTGAATGTTCATAGTAGTAGTACAAAGTACAAAATGTATATTACAATTCCTCTAAATCCACTATCCACTAAATGTAAAATCCACAATCCAGTATGAAATATACTATGATAAACGCACCAGGCATATGCTTCACAGTGATCAATTGACCTTAGTACATATACATGTAAGTATCAATGCAACCCCTAAATGGAGGCAGTCTATCCACTTTTCACAACTGGGCCCAAATTCCTCAACAGACCTTAAGTGCCTTATAAAAAAAAGAATCAAGCTTAGCACATTATTTTCTTATCTGTAATATTCTACTTTAAATGAGTTTTTAGACTTTTACAGATAATCACCATATTAAAACTATATTTTGTTTTAAAAAATGGAGTTTCAGAATGAAGTTTTGTTAATTTAAAGATGATTAAGTCTGTTTTGATGAAGATTTTTCAAGAAATTGGGACCAGATCACTAACTTAAAACAAACTACCAGATGTAGCTTTAATCTTTTATGTTTTTTGCAAACTTTTTTTACATGGATATAAAAAATACATCCTTTATTCTTTAGTAGTCTTGAGTGTAACTTCCGAAAATTAAACAACAATATTTATCAGCACATTTCCATGTTACCACAAAACAAAAACAAGTTACTCAGCACTTTGTTGTTAATTGAACTTTGAAGAGTACAGACACTAGACAATGCTAAGATGACCACTAGTCAATGCTAAGAGGGCCATTAGACACTTTCCTTATTAAATCAATGTAAAACAAGTGACCCTCAGGGTTAGGCCATTCTTGACCCCTGGCGCACCATTTGAATAATCTTTGAAGAACAGTTACATAAGACAATGCAACATTACAAATATAGAAGCTTTGTAAATTTGGATTAGATTAATTTAAAGTTTTCCTTTCAGATGTCATGACAACCTGAGATCTGAATGGAAAATATTTCTTAGATTTTTTTGAAAGAGTATGTTAAAACCAGAGGATTATTCCTCAGAAGTTTGGTAAAATTTGACAAAATGGTATAAAAGCAATTGTTGAGGATAATTATACAGACAACAGATAACGGACAACCTGCCACCGCAATATACATGTAGCTCTACATTCAGCGTGAAACTTGAGCACTTCGTGTTCAGGTGAGCTAAAATTGAATGTATCCAAATATTACAAAATCCAAATTTACAGCTGATGCTTCATTCATCCACTGATTCTCTCCAATACACTATAATACAGCAGTTTAATGGTCAATTTGATAAAGAAAACTAATATAATTGAAAATAATGTTAAACTCAAGTAAAGCTTGAAACTATGTTCTTTTGCCTATTATTGTTAACTTTCAATCATAACACATGATAATCTAGAAAACTTTTGGCACTCTGATCTGTGTCAGTGAAATTCCATTCCTTATAAAATTAAAACATTTCTAAAGAAATATCACTGTGCATAAATAAAGCACACAATTCATCATCACACTAAACATTGGAGCAGTTTCACTGTAAAATATGACCAAATACAAGGAGAATGTTTGAAGTAATTAATCAACCAAAACACTTGTATTTAAACCCTAGTTGTTCATTATGAAAGAGCCGATTCACTCTAACAAACAGATTAAACATGAACTACAACAGGGCTGGTATTCATCATATCTTAAGTAATTTCGTTACCTTTCATAATACCACAAGCCTTTCCTAATTTAGGTATTCAACTGGTCTATGAAATGATATCTTTATATAATCTAAATTCTTTATTTATATTAATGTTTTGTTATATGTATACACACTTTTATGTTAACAACAATTTCACTTTTCTTTAAATCCATCTAATGAAATTTTAGGAAATTGACTTGAGAAATGACTTAAGATATTTTATGAATACAATCCCCATGCAGTCTGTAGTTTTTAGCTAAATATATATATGGGTTATAAACCCTGTCCTTTTTCGGTACAACCCTTCTGCCCTTATAGAGGCCTCAATACGCGCCCTTAATGGCCTTCATAGAATTAAATGCTTTGCTAATCAAATAGTTCCTTTGTTTTGTTTAAAGGCTTATATGATTATTATGAATTACATATTACAGACTTAATATGTCTGGCAGTTAAATCTACTAAGCTATTACTACTGAAGTGATCTAGTTGAACACATTACATTATTGTCAAAACTGTAATATTCAAGTTCTTCACAGCCTGATTCAAAGTGCTCTTTTAACCCTTAACGCCCTGTTCCCTGCTCTTTGAAAACATGGCTTAAACCCTAGGTGTGGCTCCAAGACTTAACATTAGAGGTGGAGAACATTAATTGATGACCCTAAGCCTCTCAATATTTCAAAAAAATATACCACTCTATTATGTCAAACTTACTCCCAAAATAGATTTTTCACAATTATAAACTAAAAAGGATACCAAGTTTAATTTAAAAGAAAGGTGCAGAAAACAAGGTATTTCTACTTATTAAGACAAAAGTTACAAAGATCACAGTAAATATTTTAGCACTCGCCAATCATTTAATATGATTGCATTTTCAGCTATTAAATACACGGTTACAATCTTATCAGTCAATTCGCTATGAAATATGTAGGAAATATTTGGTGGCATTTAATCTCAACAATATCCAAAACTTCTTGTATTCGAGTAATGAAAACCTTCTAACCAAAAGTTGCTACATGTATTTTCCAAAACAGTGCCTGACAAATCTATTTGTCTTTGGGAGTGTCTTTAAATTGTGGATTACTGATAAAGTTCATAACATCTGGACACTGCAAAAATATGAACAAATAAAAAGTCATTTCTGAGAGTCTGTTGTTTGATGCATTAAATAAATTACAGGAGAATACTTTTACTTTAACAGACAAAATGTAATAATGTTCAAGTAAGTAGTTTTTGTACAAATCGCATATGAATTAATGTCACCTTAAAAGAAGTAAACAAACTCAAAACAACGAATTTGGTCAACTAATTGTAATTTGCTGAATTAAGTGCTATAAACTAATCTGTCATAGTTTTTAATTGTCCGGTTTCTATAGAAATTGCAGAAATAAATTAATAAATGAATATGTATAAATAATATAATTAACAACATGTGTATTCATCACTCTGGTACCTTTAAATGCTTTTTTTGGAATCATTCTGTGTGATTGTTAATGAAATTTATCATGAGTTTTTCTCAATTAAAAGTGAAAGTTTATTGGAAAATACAAAATACAAATTTATGATGTTTCCATGGTGGTTCCATGGAGGTTTATAAATGGTAATTTATTCACTAACTGGATAAAAATCAATCACATATTTTGCATAAATATTCCATAAACAAGCTCTAAATATGGTGTGCCAATTTTAATTGCAATACTTTATGAATGAACAAAAATATTGATGAAAAAATAACTAATAAGAGTTATAAAATAATGAATACAGACTAATTAAGTATAAATATAATAAAAATGTGTAAAATAAGGCAGCTTTTTCAAGAAAACTATAAATTCTTCCTTGGAGTCTGTTTACTAAACTACACAATTAGCATGGCAACAAATTAAATTCTAGTTAATCTACCTTTCTTTGCAAAAAGTAAGTTGTTATCTCCCAAACTTTTATTCTTATTTGTTTAAAAAGATTTATTAAAATTAGAGGGCTATGTGGCTGATGGCCGACCCTAATGCACCAGTCAATTGTAACCAAGGCCCCCCAAGTCCGGGGGTATACCAGGGAAATTGGCCGTGTTTTTACCTTCCAGATGGCCCAGCAGTGCCGGGTGAATGCGGTGGTTTTGTCTTCACAAAAAATAGCGGGGATTGGGCCTAACCTAGGGTCCCTTGGGTGCGGGGGCATTTGGTGGGGATTTTAACATATGTTTGTCCCCGCAGGGCGGAGATTTTACCCGGGGTTGGCTGGACCGAAAGTCAAAGTCCCCGCTATTCCCTGGACCTGGGGGGGGGGGGGAGGGCTGTGGTTACAATTGACTGGTGCCATAAGCAGGCGCGTAGGAAAGAAATTGATATTTGGGCCGCGGAAGGATGGGCTCGGGAGGGGTGTCCCCTACCGTCGAGATTTTTTTTCAATTTTAAGCATTGAAAGACTCGATTTCCAGTGAGTTCAGGTTTTATTTTCATGTTTTTATCTAAACCTTTTTCGGTTAAAATAGCTGATAGATATAGATTTGGAACTGCCATTTTTAAGTCAAACTTTAATGTGACTAGTTTGAAATAATACATATTACTTTAATAATCCGACGACTCTTTTCAATCCATTCACACGCCAACTAGCTAGATGGTCACAGGTTTAATTATGAAATGGTGAGCTGTTTATTCAATATCATGTCAGACTGGTATTAATCTATATGCGCGTAGCTTTATTTAAAATACGATTGTTAAGAAAATTGGTATCAAATTATCGCGGCCCCATTGCTGTTACTAGCCAGAATGTTGGGGCGGCCCCAGCTCCTAAGCGCCTGATAAATCATTCTAAAATGCTGTCCAGGCTTCTTTTTTCAATGATATTTAGCCTTGACCCGCTTATCATCATTAAAATAGAAGCCTGGACGGCATTTTAGAATGACTAGTGGTCCCTTGGCTGGATATCCACAGGACATAACGATGCAGGTGTCAGACCAGTACCAGACCCAGAACAATAAAGAAATAGAAAGAAACGTATCAAGATACACAATACAATATCAAATTTAACATTATTTACGACATTATATCAAAACACATAAGCGAACAATTGAATTGGTTGTTGTTGATAGGTTAGGGTAATGAAACGTATATTACCAATGAATCCTTCATGAAACTAAACATGTAGTACCTTTGTTTACTTTTAATCGTTTGTTAGCAAACCACCATCTTGTTTGGTCACATGACAGTCATGTGACTAAAGTAGATCAGTCAAAACGTTCCAAGCCAAACTGTCCTTGGCGAAGTAAACTTCATTCATGCTTGAGCAAGAGCACTTACTAATCTTGTGTAAGGTACTCAGTAACTTATATTAAAAATATCCATGTTGGCCCATTGCAAATTTAGTATCATTTGAAAGTGTATTGCTAGATGATAGCTATTATGCAAACTAAATTACCAAAAGTGAGTATATATAGATGTTGTTACCATTATATACCTTGAATCGTACTTGAAATGGCCTTTTTGCCATCGGATTATATAATGTTAATACAAAGTATATACATGAATGTACAGGATACTTTAACAAAAAAATATTTCGACATTGTTTTCTCACGTTGGTCATATGATTTCTATCGAACTATCATAAGGCTAATCCCATTTATTATTTTTCGGCATCAATTTAAATTGCCGCAAAACATGTGTACTATATAAAATGAATTATATATGTCATGTCATGTTGATATTGTTCGTCGTAACTTGTGAGGTACCTTGTGGAACTGATAAGTTTTAATGGCATGGAGCTTAACATCCGCATACTCTAACATATGTCTGTTGTAAGACTTCCTTTCCTTAAGTTAAAGATTCAATCCGCATTATACCGTGTACATGGTATTGTACCATTCTATAAATTAGTTGTAGTTTCTTGTGGTAGTACTTGTATGTATATATAGGTCTGGTGGTCTAGCGGCGTAAACTTCGCGGTCAGACGGTTAATTAAGCGACCATTGGCAGAATATGTTGTAGTTTGTAACAATAATTTAGTTCTCAGTGTTTTCCGTATTTATCTGACATTGTCAGATGGGGAAGAAATAATAAAAGTGCATCCAAATAAAGCAAGAACCATATTTTACAAGGCTGTAATATTTTACATACCAATCACACATAAATAATCAATTTTTTTCATACAATGTAGACAATAAACGTAACTCACACCGACTGGATCACGGCGTATGGAAATGACGATCTGTGCTAGGTAAACGTCAGCGTCAGCTTGTATGCTAGTCAATGTTTTTGCATTAAAACTCACTACAATTCTTTGGTCGATCCACCCACTTGTTGAAAAAACATGACGCCAGTCAAACCAGCCAATCGATACCCGACCGACCAACCAACGTCAAGATAAGGCGGGGCTGATCAGTTGCTCGTTTCCGCCATGACCTCCGACAAACTGCACTTTTCAACTGTAGTGTAATACTCTGAATTCTATATATAAATTCTGATAAACTAAGTTATAAAACGCATAAAATTTCAAAATGTGTTCCTTGTTATTGAGCAAAGGTTTAGACAATAAGAAAAGTCGAAACACTGACACAATAGCGTGGCTACAGCATGATTAAACGTTACTAAACGTGAACTGCAAATTTTGATTGGAAACACTGGCCTTTCGCCACAACGCACAACAAGTGCAAAAAAGCGTTGTGGAAACGTGGCGATAAAGAGGCAGAATGTAGCATAAAGTTTCAAAACGTAGCTAAAACATAACTGAACGTTAATCTTGTGTGTACCGCCGGTTTGATACGTTTTGTTGAGTTTGTTGACACTATGCTTCGTTATAGCCTCGTTCCTCTTGTCGCATCATGACAAACTGTGTCACACTTTGATACGATGTAACACGTTGTTCTACGTTGCAGTACGTTTCTACTAAGTTGCGGTACGTTTTGATGGATGGGGTACGATATATATGATACGCTCTTTTATCCGGAGACCCTATATACACCCTTCCATCTAGTGCTTCAAATAATTTGTTTCCTTGTTAAGCCAAAGTGCTGAACCTCGACCATCGATCTGCACCTGGCAAAAACTGATCAAGTCATCCTTTAATGTAGGGACCGGCTCCTGGGACGCGAGGATATCGGCAAGAACCATGCAACTACCGGAAGAGCTGAGGACAAATGATGTGGCCGTCTTACAGAACTTCACTAGAGTTGTGCACCTCCAATTCCACGACCTTCTTCCAGAAGGTACTGCAATCAGGTCTGAAAATTGTAGCCACTTTTCCTCACCTTGACGTTGGAGACAGATGCTAGCACTCATTTAGAGGAGCACGTAATACTATTGTCTTCATGGTCAAAGAAGTCTGCTATACCATAGTATCAGAGTACTATGAAGAAAACGTCACTATTGCCCCGGACGAGTGATGAGGTGCAGCAAAAATCTTTAACACCAGATGGCAGTTTTCACATGCTGTCGGCCATTGGACGGGAAGTACAAGCCCATAATAAAACCAAAAAGGGCGAATCCATGTACTTTCACTATAAGAGGTAACACTCAATCATCCCTATGGCTTAAATAGAAGCTGACAGTTAAGTTCCGATGGGTCGGCGTTGACTCCCCTGGCTTCTTCTATTCAGCTGCAGAGATCTGGAATAACTGTGACCTTAGAGACCACATCGTCACCGACTGCATCGGTTGTTAATGAATAGAGAATCAACAGCTAATGTCGCGAGCTAGGAGAGTGGTGCATTTGGTATACTCAGGCCAACCGCTTCGGCTGTCAACTCAAGCTAACAAATCGGAACATTTCTCGTTTATTTCCGTCGAATCACGCAGGGAAGATAACATCTTCTCTTGCTTCCTCTTAAATGCCCGGTATATGGTTGACGTTATTCTCTATAGGTCAGAGATCATTAAATAAATGTCCTATACATTCTATGGTCAACTGACCAATTTGTACTCGAAATAACACTGATTTCTAGTGTTTCACTACCCCTAACACCATATATGGGGAGAAAACTCTACTTGCGTTCTAACAACATTAAACAACATTAAAACAATTAAATTAGTTGAACATAACCATTGTGTATTCGTTAAAGTGAACACATCCGGTATAAGAGTACAACCAATATGTTGAAAATGTAAACAAACCGTAGTCACAATTAAACCATTCGGCTCCAAATCTGTAAAGATCGAAAGCAGCCAATGCTGTGAGATGGTATAACCATGCTTTTATTCACTGTCATGTGTTAATTGAAAAAGCATGTAACACTGAGTAGTCACTTCCGAATTGGGCTTAAGTTTGCCCTATACAACCAGACTGTCTAACAGCAAGATGGAAATGTCATACAATATTTCAACATTCCTTAGAATTCATGTTATACTGAAGACTAGAACTGAAATTTATGAATAAAAGAAATACCTTGCACAAAGATAAACATGTATTTGGAATCAAAAGATATATAACTGCTTTTAAATAAAATGCTGATAAGACATGCGTTGGACTCTATACAGTTACACATTTTGACAGACATTGAACTCTAAACAGTGATGTGGACACTTGAAAATACTTTAAAGACCTCCCATAGGAAGAACATTGGACTCTATACAATTACAGAATTTTACAGACACTGAACTCGAAACAGTTATATAATTATAATGTGGACACTTATAAAGACTTTAAAGACCTTCCATAGGAATAATTGGACTCTGTACAATTACAGAATTTGAAAGACTTTGGGCTGTATACAGTTATAAAGTGGACACTTTCAAGACCTTTCATATACAGCTTTAAATTGACATACATTGTACTCTTTACAGCTATGAATTGGACAGACATTCATATACAGCTATGAATTTTATTTACATTGGACTCTATACAGCTATCAATTGGATATACATTTAACTTGACTCAATTATGAGTTCGACAATTAACATATATATGTTTCCCGATAGGACAGACATTGGAAACTATACAGTTACAAAATGGGTAGGCGTTGGACTCTATAACTAATGGCCCGAGTGCGAGTATTAATAAACTTACAGACACCTATTGCCAAGGCCAATACGGATCAACCACTTCGAGCCTTGCACAGGGACACTCCGGCCCATGATGTATAATAATTAAAACTGCGAAAGATGGTAATTATCATAATTATATTTCGCTTTTTTAATGCAGATGTTTATTTTTCTGTTACAGTGTATGCAATTAAATCATCATGATCATCCATCAGCATCATCATCTTGATCATCATCATCAGCAGCAGCAGCAGCAGCGGCGACGGCAGCAGCAGCAGCAGCAGCAGCAACAACAACAATAACACTGCTGGCCAGCATAATTATTATCACGATTATCATTGTCAAAACTATTAAAAGCATATTCAAACTATAAAGCAGTAAACAAAAGCTTCAGTATTGAAATAGCACATTTAATATCAGTGGTTGTAGCAATAGTCGTTTTTCTATTTGTGGTACAAGTAGGTGGAATATGACTCTATAACTCTTATTATATGAATAAAAGTGAACTATGCTGACCAGAACCGCTGATTCATTGAATGTAGAGGTTTGTTATTGTATTGAATAAGGCCCTTGGTCATATACAACGAGCAACATTGATTGCCAGTCGAATAAGTCGTTTGGAAAACAGAGAAGGTCTAAACGTTTGTCATGAGCGCTATGATTTCTAAATATTACCATGACATTTGACCTAGAATTTTGCTTCCAATATATTTTGATGTTGTGGTAAAAATAATGAAACACACATTGCCTTGTCAATGTATAGCGATTTTATGAGTTCATCGCAGGCATAAGTATTTGTTTATTTCTGCCAAACCATCAGCATATGCAATTTTAAGTATCAAAACCAAATGAACGATGTGTCTATAATTAACAAGCATTTATAAGTAAGTATATCAATAAGTGTTGCTATATATATTCACAAACTAACAAAACATCTGACACTGGTTTGTTCTTGACAAAAAGGTTACAGGCGATACAGAATAAAGTTTTTTTTAAGATGGCAACATGTATACTGCTTACTTAGATATAACACAAAAATAATTTGATTTTAACATACGTGTTCTCAGTTTTATAAGCAAGACATAACACACAGACGGTGTACACAGGCGGTATCTAAAATGTTTAACTAACAATACATGATAACAAAAATAATTCACGTAATGATCACATCTTATTTTTAAAATAACTTATTTATCAATGCGAAATTTACTTCCCTTTTTATATTGTATGTTTTCTGCATTTTCGATTTTTATGATCAATGATATAATAACGTCAGTTGTGAATGAGAGAACCACCAAAACTGGTCTAACGAAGGGAATCTTCATACAGTTGTTTAGACGAGCCCCCACTGGAGCATTGTACCCAGATAGTTTCCCCGGCATCAAGCTGTACAAACGCCTGACTACTAGTACAGGTATAATGGTCCTTGTCATAATGATTACTTGCAATGAGGACAGAACCTTCCTTAACTATCTGGAGTAAAGCATATGTTGTTGGAAGCGTACAAGTATGCTTAAAGAAGAAGTAGAGTCCGCGTACTTGAGCAGTAAACTTGCCCGTGGTGGAGCTGTAGCCGTTGCCCTGGTTTGTCTCCACTGACTTATACACGATCACCTCACCTGTGGACAGGCTTGCGGTCTGTGGAGAGCGGGCGTGGAAGTACACCAGTGGGGTAGCGATTTGGTCTGAAAAATGATATATATTTACATTGTTATATATTTATAGATATCAAGTATAGTTTGTGTGTGCTTTATATTTAAAAGCTTTACAAGCTGTATCTTATTGGTTTGTATGCATCCACATTACTTTAATATGTAATTTTTAATATGTGCAGCTAACAATGTACATTTCGATTACGGGATAATTTCCGAAAGAGAAGATTCTTCCGAATCGGGTGCTTTTACTGAATGGTAGATGAAACAAAAGAAGCGCATGTCACATTTGCCCAAACTGCATGACAGAATGATGGAGGGTATATGATCGTGTGTTTTTTTTTAAACTGCACTAAACAGCTTATCTGAATTAAACACAGATAAAGGATTGCCATTCAAACAGGGTAATAATCTGTAAATGTAAACAATGCGGTTTCATAATAAACAAATTGAAACAATGGTTTCTTAATAGACAACCATGCTGTTTTCTTGATAAAAAACCATGCTATGTCATGCTGCAAAATAGTTAGATATGGCGAAGACAGTAATCATACCAATGTCATGTTGGTTATAAATCGCTGACATTTCGGAAACAGTGGGGAACACTTTGGACCGTCATCGATATATGTAGTTTGAAGCATGGCAAACCAGTCGGTTTGTATGCTCACGGATACAAAAAATGTTCTTGGTTTTCTATGGTGAAAATGTTTAAATGGAATACTTTTAACCATTTTCTTTTCTTTCTAAAATCGATTTTGAAATTGTTTAGGGCTATTTTTAAGGTTGGGTATGGTTTTAATGGTAAATCATTACTCTGTCATTAAAATAGCCAAAAACATTATATTATTGGAGGATATTACTACGTGGGTAAGTGGACTCTAACCTAATGCAAACATATTTGAATTGGTATATCTTAAGAACAAAGTGATTGGTAAAATAGTTTTCTGTCAGATGACTGTCCCATCTTGGCGTCATTATTAAACACTCAATAACATCTGAAATTAATGGAGTTATGTTAAATGATATCATCTTATATTTAGAAAATCATCACTTTTCATTCTGAAATAATAATATATATTTAAATATTAACACTGATTAAACTAATTTAGGTCCTTTTAAACTATGATTATTTGTAAAGAAACAATACAAACAAATATTGAATGTAATGCATATTCCGATCAATATATATTTCGATTGTTCACATGACAATTTTTCAATGTAAAAAAGGACAAGATGGTCAAGATGGCCCAATATTGCTCATCTGATCTGACAAGGGGTTATACGGTAATTGATAGGACAACATACTGGACTACGTCCGCCCGTATGCCGCAGGTGAAATTATCATACGTCCCGTTTTTTAAACATGAAAAATAAATTTTTGTTAAAAAAGAACGGACATACTGTTACATTATTTAAGTCAAAAACAACAATGATATAAATATTAATAAAAAAATATAAAAATAATATAAGAAGAAGAAGAAGAAAAAGAAGAGAAAAAGAAGAATTATGATGAGTATTATTATGTTGATAAAAGGGTCACCTAAGTATCATTTCTGTGAAAATGTTTTGCAATCAGGCCAATGGTGTCTGAAGAGAAGATTGTCAAAGTTTTCCAATTAGAGAGATATTGAAAACTAGCACCGCCCCTAGTAGTCATGTATTTTTTATGAATCAAAACGTGGTAAAGGAGTTTGAAGAAATCTGTGAAGTTATCTTAAAATTGTTTATTTTGATTTTGAGATTTTCAAAGTTTTCAATAAAGACACCTAATGGAAACTAGCCCCGCACAAGGATACAATGTGTTTTACAATCAACATATTGTGAATGAGTTTGAGGCAGAGTCAACACAGGAAGCAGATTTTGAGGAAAATATGTACAAAACGTTTTCCACATAGACATTTGGTGAAAAGGTTCACCAACCCCTTGCGGCTATTTTTTTTCAAATGAACATGGAGTGAAGGAGCTTCATAAAAAGTCACTCGTAAAAACATATCTGTGAAATTATGTTGAAATTGGGCCAGCAGTTTCTGAAATGAATATTTTTAAAGTTTTCCTTTCTGTTGCCATGGCAAAAAGAGTTCTGCATGAAATTAGAAATTAGATATATTAAAGGAAACAGGAAGAGGACATTCCATGGAACAATCCAGCAAATGATGGTTAAATTGTACCACTGGTTTAGAATAATTTGTTCTGAAGGAAAATGTTGACGACGGGTGGACGGACGGACGACTCCAGACGATGATCAATCACCTTAACATTCAGTTGAGCCCAAAACTGGGACATTAAGTGTAAGTTCAAGCTAACCATGTTTAGTCTTCAACAATTTCATGCTAATCAAAACTAGACCATAACTGTTAATATTCCATATAGCTCGAGAGCACACAATGCATTGCGCTCTTAAGGCGCAAACCTTAAAGTAGATCATTAGTTAATGCGTTGTCATTCAACTCTATGTGTAAAAGCTTAATCATGAACTTACCTTTCATATCATTAAAGGCGGCAATTGTTTTGTTAGCATCGGACACTATCTTCTCCAGTGTGCTGGACTGGTTTCTCTCAACTTCCTCCATGAGTGAAAACAGTCTTCGTTCTGCTTGCTCCTGTTGATCTTTAAGGGTCTGAACGGTCGCGTATAAACGTTCGTTTTCTTCCTTGATCCGCGTTAGGTCTTGCTCAACAGTTTTGCTCACATCCTTGTTTTCCTTTAAGACTTTCTCATAAGCGAACTCCATGCGAATCATTCTCTCGAGCAGCTTTTCTTCGTAGTCGTATTTGGAGCACGCTGGACACGATGGCTCAGAGGCCTTGGTCATGCTGACCAGTAACAACAGCTGAAGTATTCCAGTCATTCTCTTTCTAACATTCAGTAGCTTTTACTGTTAGTTGACATGTGAGCTGAATGTTTGCGAATGAGAAGGAAATCTTCACAACATCTAGGTGCAGCTATAGGATACTTAAATACCGCATTTTCTCAAATTATTCTAAGTCCTCGTAGAATTCAAAATGCTGCAAGGTTAAGACAGGACAAGAAACGGTTATATGAACTGTGTTTTAATGCTGTAGGTAGTATTTGAATTGAATGGATTTTTGCAGATTTGTATTCCACGAGGTACTAGAATTAAAATTCTGCAAAAGTCCACGAGTGTCGAATACGATTTACGGATCAAAAGCACTACTAAATATCCGTTTTATGTTATACATAACTGGTTTTAGTCATTTAAAAGATACATGATTTTAAAATAAATGCTATTTGAATAACGCACTGTTTTGTTTTCTGGCTTCATTTTAGCATTTAATAACGACTCTTGTTATTACCTGAAGTCATCATATTGGAATACGGCAATAATACACTGGAGTTGAATAAGGTGTTGCGATATGTAATGCGTGCAAATTTATATTGCGTATTAAATAAAGCACGATTCTGTGTACCATTAGGATTGTTTATACTCTTGTTAACTGGGTCATAGATTTTTTAGTTTGTAATTGTACAATTACATTATATTAAGGCTTTGGAAGGATGTTTACAAACCTCTCTCTATTCGTTCCTTTCAAAACACGCACTCGTGGTTCGTATTGTATCCACTAAACACATAGGTTAATGACCGACAATCATTTCACGTAGGTGGTTATTGGACATTATGATTGATATTTTGTTTTAATTTATTTTAAGAATCAATTTTTAATCATTTTTGTTTTCGCATGTGTATCGTTGGTTTTAGTTACAAACGACGCAAAGTTTTATGTTGATGTGAACTGTGATTTTTTTAACGAGGGCTTGTGTCTAACTATATCCGATTTACTTTAAGCTATACTACGATAGTCTTGGAAAAGCTTTCTTACATATGCTGTATAAGAAATCCACACCCAAGATAAAAATATAAGTGTATGTTGAAAGCCTACAATTCTGACATTTCCAGATATATAGCAGCCGTGACAGGCAGAAGGGGGTCGTATATCATAAAGTATGTAATGCAACCAATTTCAATAAATACTTTATAAAATTTTTGAAACCTATTACATATGGTTTACATTAGGCAGAAACTTTAATACAAAAAAATCATACACCTTTTATTCGCATAGTATATATGAGGAAACAACAGTTATGTTGTCAGTAACACCAAATAAAGACGTCATTTCTTTGGTGAAATAACGTCGTTTTTACTATAAGATACATGTTTGCACGTCGCGGTTCTATGTGGCATTTGCTAATGGGTTATCCCGCCCGAAATATCCAGCAAATGAAGATGGATGTGCCATTTAAACGTTTTTAAATTAGTAAAGTACCCATGAGGCGTCAACACTTTAAATTCGTTTGGCGTTGCAATTATGAATATTTATATTTCCATGCTGATATGCCAGTTTTATTATAAAATGCATTTTCTTTGACACTTAGGTAAATCAAAAGTACTTGAAAACCGAGAGTTTCTGCATTTAGCTTAACTACCTAAACCGTCAATTAATTTGATGAAAAAAGCCTCAGGTAAAAAAGCCATGAATTAAAAATATAGAGCATCGACCAAGTCTCGTCATTTTCCTTTGATCACGGGTCTTTATTAAGCGTGTATGGTCTGTTTGTGGTGTTTGTATGTTTGTGGCTTTCGTTTGGTGCCGTAAGAGCCTTTACCGTGTGCCTCTTAACTGGTTTTTGTTTTCCTTCTGAGCTTGTCCCTTAAGTTTTCATTGTATACTTGTCTTTGTAAACTTAATCCTGGTATCGCACTTTATAATGACATTGTAAATATGATATTGCACTGTAGGATATAATGGCGTTGAAAATACTGTACTGTTTAAAAAGGGAAATAATGAATAAATTGCAAAGTGCATGTTAAAATTCGCTTGCAGTTTTTTACAAGTAACATCGTAACAAAATCTACGCTTTTAGACAGAATGAAAACAATGCATTTAAATTTAAACAAAAATAAATGATATTAATGGTAGTACACACCAAGTTCAAATTATTGCTTGCATTAACAACGATTACTAGACTATAAAACATAAGATAAAAGATATATTGCACATTACCCGCTGCTGTTTATACATTATGATCGTGTTTATCAGGACGACGGTTGCATCTATGAGATCATTGTTAAAGTCATCCTCAAAACATGTTGCTCTTGATTGGTACTGAACAGATATCTACGTTTGTTTTATGGAAGTAGAATTATTGTAATGAAATGAATTTGTATCCAACGTTTCTGTCAATTTGATTCATATAACAACAATTTTTTACTGATTATATGCACAAAGAACGTTTTATACATGCATTCATGAGTGTATTTGTCTACAGATATTCTATTGGACGGAGTGGCATGTTGTTTTACTGAAACTGTAGTGATATTTATTTCATCCTACAAGAAACTGACCAAATTACAATGTTTATTTGCTAACATACTCTCAACACGCTCGTCTAACGTTGACAAATCGTTCGTCGCGCGCCAGTGACACGTTAGCACACGCTAATGGTTTTCAGGGGTATCTTACTTGGTCGCTGTTACACGCTTCCCGTGCGTTAGGCACACGTTAGTCATGCGTTAGGCACACGTTAATCACACGAAAGATGTGTCATCCTCATTCTAGAACGCTCAAAAATTGAACGATTAAAATGTTCGGAGAACGTTGACCAAGAACGTCATGGTGTGACGGCCCCATTATGGTTTGTAAAATGCACTTTTTATAATTACGAAATAAAGTGTGGCAAATCATAAGGAGTGTTAAAACAAAAAATACCAAAAGCTGGAACCCTACAGCCAATGTTGATATTTGCTCAAATATCGTAAAGACCACAGTTTTAATTAGCGTTAATAACGCGATTGAAAATTAATTACGGCTGTGGTGTTGCTTGATTGGTTGATTGACATTATCACGTGATTTATCAATGTATCCTCAACATATCCTCAACTTTTAGTAAAGTACCTTTGTGCAACTATTGATAACTGCTTATCTTTTGAAGACATGGCTATGTCAGTCATCAAAAAGGCTAATGCAAGACTCAAGGTTCTGTATAGGAAACGAGAATTCTTTAACGGACACACTAAAAGGTTGCTAGTTATGTCCATTATTCAGTACCATTTTGATTTTGCTTCTACAAGCTACAGATTACCCAGAACAAAATTATGAGGTTTATTTTAAATTTAGATTTTAGATCCCATATTGGCAAGGAACAGTTCACCACTTTAAACTGGTTACCCGTAGCAAAAAGAGTAGACTTTATTACTCTCTGTCATGTTTTTAAAAGACATACTAAAACAGCCATTTCATATATGTTGGAACATTTTTTTCCTCTAAGTACTGCACACAATTAAA
The DNA here is from genome assembly GCF_026914265.1 of Mya arenaria. Lineage (NCBI taxonomy): Eukaryota > Metazoa > Mollusca > Bivalvia > Myida > Myidae > Mya > Mya arenaria. The sequence continues at coordinate 14,963,170 of NC_069131.1, read as the reverse complement.
GTACTAGGTTTAGGGTGTCAACTACGACCAATAGTATATATACATGTACTTTCGTTGATAGTGGACGCTATTCTTACCCAAAGGTCAACAGTTTTGGTAAAAAGTTATTTGCCTACCGTGGGTGTTCATTATGGAACAATTTACCACAAGATTTAAGAAAGATCAAAACCTTGAATAAGTTTAAGTCCTCTATTAAGACACATTTGTTGTAACACACACGTGTAACTGGACGCAATAAAGTTAAGTCATGTTATGGTACGGTTTTATAAAAATATGTGTTTAGAATTGTTTAAAAAAACTTTCTGGAATTATTTAGCTAGACAGTAACATGTTTCCTTGAGTTGTGTGACTACACTAAGTTAAACTACAATCCAGTTCAAACATGTATTCATATTTATTACATCATACCTTAAAGTGATACTCTTATCCAAAAGCAATACATACACGTGCAAACAAACATAAATTTGGAGTGATAATCTTTTAACTATTTATTTATTAATGCATTTATGGATTTTTTTTACTGATAACAAGATTGTAACTGTGTATTTAATAGCTAAAATCGCAAAAATATTAGATGATTGGTGAGTGTGAAAATAATTATTTACTGTGATCTACTATCGTGTCATAAGGTAGAAATACCGCGTTTTCTGAACATTTCTTTTAAATTAAACTCAGTATCCTTCATAAGAACCATTGTTTTCGACATTTATTCATCCCTTTAGTATATTCAAACAATTGTATTAATTGTGGTAAAACAATTGGGAATAAGAGTGTATCTTTAACAAGCAAGAATGGATGTATGATTGATACTTTAAATGAATGAAGAGCAAGCGAATTCAGCGAAAAGGCTTCTGAATTCGTCCGAATGTTCTTATTTCTAATATCGGGTTTGAATACCAAAAAATAACCAAAGTATAGCTACACCAATAGGGCAAGCAATAAGCTATATAAATTTGAGGTCACACGGCATTCCAATGTTAAAGTGTGCTTAGAACTCCCACGTAAGTGCCACATAGAATTCCCACGTTATAGCCGCATAGAATTCCAACATTAGAAGCCGCATAGAATCCCTATGTTAAAGCTGCATAGAGTTTCCACGTAAGAGGCCGCATCAAATTCCAACTTTAAAAGCCGCATAGAATTCCAACGTTAGAGGCCGCAAAGAATTCCCATGTTAGAGGTCGCATAGAATTACTACGTTAGAGACCGCATAGAATTCCAACGTTAGAGTCCGCATAGAATTCCCATGTTAGAGTCCGCATAGAATTCCAACGTTAGAGGCCGCAAAGAATTCCCATGTTAGAGGCCGCATAGAATTCCAACGTTAGAGTCCGCATATAATTCCAACGTTAGAGTCCGCATAGAATTCCAACGTTAGAGGCCGCAAAGAATTCCCATGTTAGAGGTCGCATAGAATTCCAACGTTAGAGTCCGCATAGAATTCCAACGTTAGAGGCCGCAAAGAATTCCCATGTTAGAGTCCGCATAGAATTCCAACGTTAGAGTCCGCATAGAATTCCAACGTTAGAGTCCGCATAGAATTCCAACGTTAGAGGCCGCAAAGAATTCCCATGTTAGAGGTCGCATAGAATCACTACGTTAGAGTCCGCATAGAATTCCCACTTAAATGCCGCGTAGAATTCCCACGTTAGAGGCCACATAGAATTCCCATGTCAGAGGCCGCATAGAATTCCAACGTTAGAGTCCGCATAGAATTCCAACGTTAGAGGCCGCAAAGAATTCCCATGTTAGAGGTCGCATAGAATTCCAACGTTAGAGTCCGCACAGAATTCCCACATAAATGCCGCATAGAATTCCCACGTTAGAGGCCACATAGAATTCCCATGTAAGAGGCCGCATAGAATTCCAACGTTAGAGGCCGCATAGAATTCCAACGTTAGAGGCCGCATAGAATTCCAACGTTAGAGTCCGCATAGAATTCCAACGTTAGAGGCCACAAAGAATTCCCATGTTAGAGGTCGCATAGAATTACTACGTTAGAGGCCACATAGAATTCCCACGTAAATGCCGCATAGAATTCCCACGTTAGAGGCCACATAAAATTCCCATGTTA